>NC_057795.1:458250849-458550849 GCF_018294505.1 Triticum aestivum
AGTGGTAGTATGAAACAAGTATGGGGGTTACTGGAACAAGACTCGATCTATGGTCAACTCAGGAGGTTTATAAATTCCCTGCATGACACGTATAACAAATATATTTCAACCAATAGAATCACCGCTCATTATACCTTACTATGCCATACCGGACATAACCGTCCCGACGGAGACCGGCGACAAGCTCACGCCTACCCAAGGCAAAGGCTTTCCCGGATTCCTTTCCGGCATGCATGCAACGCACATGAGGATGATTACCATCACAAGTATATTCACTTCCAACATCAAGGAAATCACTAATATGCTTTCATGCAAATGATCATATCACCACATAAAATAACGAGTTTTTCCGAGGTAAGGTGGTGTTATAATCGTGTCAACTAACACACCAAAAATATTATGCCAGGGTTCAGAATGCTTGCCTTCAATGTGTGGAAAGGCAGGGTGCACTCCAAAACTTTTGAAAGTTTTCTTCTCTTCCAAAATCCTATTTTGAAATAATTGGAATTAACACACAATTTCAAAACAGCACAAAAGTTGTTTGAAATTTTTGTAATAATTATGAAAATAAACTAGACAATATTTGGGAGATGTAGGAAAAAGAATCAAGTCATTTGGATTTATATTTTAAAAGTTATAGCCAGTCAAAGTCCTGGTCAAAATCTGTTTTTATAAAAATAATAATAAAAGAAAACGCTTCAGACGGAATATGTTTTCGGTGTAGGGGAAACGTACTGGGGAGTTATACGCCTTCACTTAAACACGTGTGGAGGCGGGCTGGGTCGCTGACAGTGGGTCCAGGGGCCCCACTGGTCAGGTTTGACCAGTCCTCTTCCCTCTTCTTCCTCTGGACGAACAGAGGCGGGGGCTCCGGCGATCGTCGCCGGCGTTTGGCGGCTCCTCGCGCCCCCCTGAGGGTGGGGATGGATCCGCAAGACTGGGGCGGTTCTTCCGGTGGTCGAGGGAGTGACGGGGATGGAGGGAGTCGTCGGCGACGAGCCTCGTGGCAGATGGCGGCCTCGGTTGGATTTGGGGGCCGGGGCTATGGTGGTTCCCGACCAAAATTGAGCGTGGGGGTGCACCCACGAGAGGGAGGGAGAGCTCCTGGTGAAGAGAGTGGAGAGGGGGAGGTCCTGGTGGCGCCAGAATGGCCGGGGCAGTGGCGGCGGCAGGAGTTGCCGGAGAGGAAGAAGACGACTCCGCTGGTCTTCCTACTGCTATGGGTGGGTCGGTGAGGGAGTGAGAGAGGCTGCGTGAGGCCTGGACGAGCTCGGGTGCTTCTTATATAGCGTGGCCATGGCGGTTCCGCGGTCGAGGATAAGGTCACCGGCGAACCGACGTTCTGTAGCTTGCAGGGCGACGTGTAGGCGACGAGAGCTAGCCGACGAGCGAGGGGATAAGCTTGAGCGGCTCCCAGGGGTAGGTGACGAGCCGGGGTGGCTCGGGCGGCGCCGACCGTGGCAAAGGCGCATTGCGGACGCCGGCGTGCCGCCAAGAGTGCCCTGACGGCGGCGCTGTGGGGTGCCAGGGGTGGTCGGGGTGGCGTGGTGGTGCAGGAGGATACGTGGTGTGCTGGCTGCGGTTGGCCAAGGGCCAGAATGGGTGCGAGGCGAGACGCGGCGGCTCGGTGCTCGCGTGTGCAACACGTGCAAAACGCGCGCTCTGGGCGCGCCCAGAGCACGCCCGGGACGTGTTCGACGAAATGCCAGGGTATGCTAGAGGTCGCGGTGAGGCTGGCAAGAAACAGGGCTAGGTTAGGGTTAGTCAGAAGGTAAAAGGGCATGGTGGTTAGGTCAAGTGGCCAAGTTCACAATGCAAACAAACACTCATGCCAATTCTGTCCATGCACTCCAGGTGTTTGACAAAATGCCACAGGCACCTAGGCTTTTCTTGGAGTGGCCAAAACATCCATATTGAAGTCTCTTTGGATGCACAAGAGGGTGGTGAGGTTATTTTGACAAAAGCAAAAACTTGTTAGTGCTTGTTTTGCAAAACCTCAATTCTGGGCAGAAGGTAAATGGCATCATCTCATGAACCAAAAGTATTCCAATGGTTGCATGCTCCTTGACTTAGGGGTTTTGTAGGGTGGTCTACAAGCAGGGGAAAGAATCAAGGGCCAAAGAGCAAGCAAGAATATGGATGCTGTTCAAACCATCATGTTGGACCAGAATGAAGATGAGGTTGATTCACTCAAATCTTTCAAAGAACACTACTAGGTTTTTGCATAAAGTTGAATCATAAGCTACTACCAGCATCCCATAATTTTGGTGGAGGCTAGAAAGAAGTATTTAAATGAGTTGTAGTGCAAAATTGCCCACTGGACCAGAGAAGAAAATTGGGTGTAGAGCTCAAAATATTTCATGAATAAAAGATATTTTTGCATAAAAGTGATTTAAAAACATCACCTGACATCTCCAAATTTTGGTTGGAATTTTAAGTGAATTTATCAAATGGTTGTAGTTCAAATATGGCCATATAACCTTGGAAAACCATTTTTCAAGAAAATAAAGATCAAGCAAATTAATTATGTAATTAGTTCTACTAATAAAAGAAAAGTTTTTCTTGAGAGGTTAAACAAGTCCAATAACATATTTGAAAGGTTTTCCTTTTGGGGAAAACTCCATAATAACAAGAGGGAAAAAGGTTCCAAAAATCAAAAGGGAGCCCAGAAAATAAAAATTTTAATTTCCTGGCAAAATTTTAATTAATAAAACAAGGTCAAAATTTTGGGGTGTCACAACACTACCCCCCTTAAAAGAAAATCTCGTCCTCGAGATTTGTTAAGAGTTGTTTTGAAAATATCATTCCTGTTAGTAGAAACTAAAAGAAAATTTTTATAGCACAAATTATTGTGTCGTCGCGGTTGGCAACTAAGCCCGGGTTAAAAAAATGCAATCGTACACCAACATACTCATGCATGGCCATTATTAAAAATAGGGGCGCACAATCAACAACATTTAATAATGGCGGTACAGGATCACACAGTTACAAGACGAGGATATATTAAGACTTGGTACTACTCGAGCGACTTTAGTCTACCTCATTAATATTTAATCGGGCTTGCCTCATGGACGTCGAGGTTTCTCCACAGTTTTCACTGTTAGGATTAGCTGGAAGGGGTTGAGGAACTGCAGGGTCGGGGTAGCGATGATGACCATCTCGGGGATTGTTGGCCACAATCCCGTTGGAGTGCGTTTCCAAAAGGCGACGAAGCACTTCTGGGGTCATCAAGGCACCTTGGTTGATGGCCGGGGCTGACCTCACAGTCTCGATTGGTTGTCCGAACAACATGACTAGGTTGTCGGCGTCGGGCTCATCTTCTCCTCTAGTTGGGGCTCGGCGGATCAGTTCGCCACAAGCTGCGATCAGATCAATGGTGATTTGATCGAACATATCCTCTAGTGCACTTACATAGCGCACCAGATGCAATAAAGCAGGATCCTTCTCGTGATCTCCGTTGGCAACTTGGGATGGTCTACCATATCCGTCACGGCTGGGGTAGTAGTAGAACGAGCGACAGTTAACTCTGGGCGACAAATGCCGGAGTTGAACTATAGCTTCTCAAGCAGCTAGTTGGATGGCTTGTGGCTCGAAGGAAATTGTCCTTCCGATGAACCTGTAGGGGCGTTCTGGCGACAGACCCCTGTCATAGATGTGCACTATGGCCCAGAATTAACGGCTCTCACCGCTCATGGGTCCTTGGTACACAACATATTCTAGGGGCTCTTCTAATGCAAAGGCACGGCGGGTGAGGTTCGCGAGCACGGTCACAAATCCCCCAAGGTTGTTTGCTGTGGTCTCATTGTGCACAACAGGGACAGGCATTATAACTTGGTTTGAGGAAGAGGCCGGGCTGTGCTGTGTTGAGGCTAGCGTGCCCTTTTTATAGAAAAAGGGAACGAAGTCTTCCTTCACACGCTTGCGAATGGGACAATATAGGTGTCGGTCCCTAGCGCGTGATCAACAGGCTAGGCTGATAGGTTGGGCACTGACTGCCAAAAGTGTCGGGGTCACTGTGTGGCTATCTTGCACGGGAAGCTTGGCTGGGGTTTTGGTTAGGGTCTGGTGGGTTGGTTTTTCCTAGGTTTTTCGACCTAGCTAAGATAGGATTAGCCAATGGTCAGCCTGGCTCTGATACCAAGTTTGTCGCGACCGGTTTTCCGGGTATTAATTTCCAGAAAATGGCCGTTGTGCTCACCAGCCCCAGGATTACTGTTAGCTGATGAGACACCGACTTGATACAGAATTTCCAAGCAAAATGCAAAAAGTGTAGTACAAGACCATTCTGGTCTGTGAGTACAACAAATGGTTTCTAGTGGTTGATGGCGGAAGCGGTTTGTGGATCATCAGTGTCCATGGAACTCCATTTCCCACAGAAACAGCTGACCAGGTTAACTCCTATCTTCGCGAGGCTGCTATCACCGTTGCTTAGTTTCCGGGGCTGCCATCGCAACGCTCCTCTCCAAGCAAGAAATCTAGCCAATACAATAGCCAGGGACAAGCCAGTGAGTACTTTGAATGTACTCGCAAACATTATGAACACGGGTATAATATAAATGATAATCATGCGCTGAAATATTCTATGATCACATTATCAGCCATAAAATAAAATCTCTGATGCATGCAAGCAGGTTATTTATATGTAACATGAATATGCAATAATGGGGTAGAAATAACATGCACCGATCGGGTGTCTGAAGCGACGCCTCGAAAGGGCCATGATATGAAGCATGCCTCAGTCGGGCGTCTAAGCGACACCACATAAAGGGCTTATAAGGTAAATAAATAACAAGCATGCCACAGTCGGGCGTCTGTGCGACACCACATAAAGGGCTTATAAGTAAATAAATAACAAGCATGCCACAGTCGGGCGTCTGTGCGACGCCACATAAAGGGCTTATAAAGTAAATAAATAACAAGCATGCCACAGTCGGGCGTCTGTGCGACGCCACATAAAGGGCTTATAAAGTAAATAAATAACAAGCATGCCACAGTCGGGCATCTGTGCGACGCCACATAAAGGGCTTGTAAAAGAAAACGATATGGTGAATATCCAGGAGGTAGAACCGTCCCAGGGATACTCAATGAATCAAGTAATAGCAATAGTTAGTCCATGATAAAAATAATCATAATCATCATAATCAACACAAGTCACAAATCATGATCCACGTTCTGGTTTAGCAGTTTCTCCTCCGAAGACCGACACTAAGACCGACACTTGACCCATCCCAGACTGTAGTCCTTAACCATGGACACGGCTATTCGAATAGGTTTAATCTCTGCAGAGGGTGTACTCTTTACCCGCGAGCAACGGATTCCTTTAGTCCATCGGGACTAATTCCGTCTACGGTCTTTTAGTTGAAAACACACCTAACTTGCACACACCAGCTTAACTTACCGGCGTCTGGAATCACCCAGGACACCTGTCAAGCAAAACTTTAAGTGGGGAGGCTACAACCTCGCGTAGCATGGGATCAAATTTATATCGCGTGCTCTAAGGGGTGCCCCCCTCTCGGTCCCAACCGGAAACACCCATGCCCCCAGACCAGGTGGCCTGCCTACCGGCTACAACCGGTATCTTCCACCATGGCCTCTCTGTACGGTGTGTGCTTGAAAGGGGTTGACGACTTACTGAACCGTACCCTACTTGTTGTAGGGACAAGTGGTAGTACGAAACAAGTATGGGGGTTACTGGAACAAGACTCAATCTATGGTCGACTCAGGAGGTTTATAAATTCCCTGCATGACACGTATAACAAATATATTTCAACCAACAGAATCACCGCTCATTATACCTTACTATGCCATACCGGACATAACCGTCCCGACGAAGACCGGCGACAAGCTCACGCATACCCAAGGCAGAGGCTTTCCCGGATTCATTTCCGGCATGCATGCAAGGCACATGAGGATGATTACCATCACAAGTATATTCACTTCCAACAGCAAGGAAATCACTAATATGCTTTCATGCAAATGATCGTATCACCACATAAAATAACGAGTTTTTCCGAGGTAAGGTGGTGTTATAACCGTGTCAACTAACACACCAAAAATATTATGCCAGGGTTCAGAATGCTTGCCTTCAATGTGTGGAAAGGCAGGGTGCACTCCAAAACTTTTGAAAGTTTTCTTCTCTTCCAAAATCCTATTTTGAAAATAATGGAATTAACACACAATTTCAAAACAGCACAAAGTTGTTTGAAATTTTTTGTAATAATTATGAAAATAAAATAGACAATATTTGGGAGATGTAGGAAAAAGAATCAAGTCATTTGGATTTATATTTTAAAAGTTATAGCCAGTCAAAGTCCTGGTCAAAATCTGTTTTTATAAAAAAATAAATAAAAGAAAACGCTTTAGACGGAATACGTTTTCAGTGTAGGGGAAACTACTGGGGAGTTATATGCCTTCACTTAAACACGTGTGGAGGCGGGCTGGGTCGCTGAAAGTGGGTCCAGGGGCCCCATTGGTCAGGTTTGACCAGTCCCCTTCCCTCTTCTCCTCTGGCCGAACAGAGGCGGGGGCTCCGGCGTTTGGCGGCTCCTCGCGGGCCCCGAGGGTGGGGATGGATCCGCAAGACTGGGGCGGTTCTTTCGGTGGTCGAGGGAGTGACGGGGATGGAGGGAGTCATCGGCGATGAGCCTCGCGGCGGATGGCAGCCTCAGTTGGATTTGGGGGCCGGGGCTATGGTGGTTCCCGACCAAAATTGAGCGTGGGGGTGCACCCACGAGAGGGAGGGAGAGCTCGTGGTGAAGAGAGTGGAGAGGGGGAGGTCCTGGTGGCGCCGGAATGGCCGGGGCAGTGGCGGCGGCAGGAGTTGCCAGAGAGGAAGAAGACGACTCCCCTGGTCTTCCTACTGCTATGGGTGGGTCGGTGAGGGAGTGAGAGAGGCTGTGTGAGGCCTGGACGAGCTCGGGTGCTTCTTATATAGCGTGGCCATGGCGGTTTCGCGGCCGAGGATAAGGTCGCCGGCGAACCGACGTTCTGTAGCTTGCAGGGCGACGTGTAGGCGACGAGAGCTAGCCGGCGAGTGAGGGGATAAGCTTGCGCGGCTCCCAGGGGCAGGTGGCGAGCCGGGGTGGCTCGGGCGGCGCCGACTGTGCCAGAGGCGCATTGCGGACGCCGGCGTGCCGCCAAGAGTGCCCTGACAGCGGCGCTGTGGGGTGCTAGGGGTGGTCGGGGTGGCGTGGCGGTGCAGGAGGATACGTGGCGTGCTGGCTGTGGTTGGCCAAGGGCCAGAACGGGTGCGAGGCGAGACGCGGCGGCTCGGTGCACGCGTGTGCAACACGTGCAAAACGCGCGCTCTGGGCGCGCCTAGGGCACGCCCGGGACATATTCGACGAAATGTCAGGGCATGCTAGAGGTCGCGGGTGAGGCTGGCAAGAAACAGGGCTAGGTTAGGGTTAGTCAGAAGGTAAAAGGACATGGTGGTTAGGTCAGGTGGCCAAGTTCACAATGCAAACAAACACTCATGCCAATTCTGTCCTTGCACTCCAGGTGTTTGACAAAATGCCACAGGCACCTAGGCTTTTGTTGGAGTGGCAAAAACTTCTAGATTGAAGTCTCTTTGGATGCACAAGAGGGTGGTGAGGTTATTTTGACAAAAGCAAAAACTTGTTAGTGCTAGTTTTGCAAAACCTCAATTCTGGGCAGAAGGTAAATGGCATCATCTCATGAACCAAAAGTATTCCAATGGTTGCATGCTCCTTGGCTTAGGGGTTTTGTAGGGTGGTCTACAAGCAGGGGAAAGAATCAAGGGCCAAAGAGCAAGCAAGAATATGGATGCTGTTCAAACCATCATGTTGGACCAGAATGAAGATGAGGTTGATTCACTCAAATCTTTCAAAGAACACTATTGGGTTTTTGCATAAAGTTGAATCATAAGCTACTACCAGCATCTCATAATTTTGGTGGAGGCTAGAAAGAAGTATTTAAATGAGTTGTAGTGCAAAATTGCCCACTGGACCAGAGAAGAAAATTGGGTGTAGAGCTCAAAATATTTCATGAATAAAAATATTTTTGCATAAAAGTGATTTAAAAACATCACCTGACATCTCCAAATTTTGGTTGGAATTTTAAGTGAATTTATCAAATGGTTGTAATTCAAATATGGCCATATAACCTTGGAAAACCATTTTTCAAGAAAATAAAGATCAAGCAAATTAATTATGTAATTAGTTCTACTAATAAAAGAAAGTTTTTTCTTGAGAGGTTAAACAAGTCCAATAACATATTTGAAAGGTTTTCTTTTGGGGAAAACTCCATAATAACAAGGGAGAAAAAGGTTCAAAAATCAAAAAGGAGCCCAGAAAATAAAAGTTTTAATTTCCTGGCAAAATTTTAATTAATAAAACAAGGTCAAAATTTTGGGGTGTCACAGTAGGTCAACCAGAGTAAGATCCGCACCAGAGTGGTACGGTAATCCTATTCTGGAGGTCATGTTACTTGACCATGGCGAACCTACGAACTATGAGGAAGCGATGATGAGCCCAGATTCCGCAAAATGGCTAAAGGCCATGAAATCTGAGATGGGATCCATGTATGAGAACAAAGTGTGGACTTTGGTTGACTTGCCTGATGATCGGCAAGCCATCGAGAATAAATGGATCTTCAAGAAGAAGACTGACAGTGATGGTAATGTTACAGTCTACAAAGCTCAACTTGTTGCCAAAGGTTTTCGACAAGTTCAAGGGGTTGACTACGATGAGACTTTCTCACCCATAGTGATGCTTAAGTCTATCCAAATCATGTTAGCAATTGCCGCATTTCATGATTATGAAATTTGGCAAATGGATGTCAAAACTGCATTCCTGAATGGATTTCTGGAAGAAGAGTTGTATATGATGCAACCAGAAGGTTTTGTCGATTCGAAAGGTGCTAACAAAGTGTGCAAGCTCCAGCGATCCATTTTTGGACTGGTGCAAGCCTCTCGGACTTGGAATAAACACTTGATAGTGTGATCAAAGCATATTGTTTTATACAGACTTTTGGAGAAGCCTGTATTTACAAGAAAGTGAGTGGGATCTCTGTAGCATTTCTGATAATATATGTGGATGACATATTGTTGGTTGGAAATGATATAGAATTTCTGGATAGCATAAAGAGATACCTGAATAATGAAAGACCTCGGAGAAGCTGCTTACATATTATGCATCAAGATCTATAGAGATAGATCAAGACGCTTAATTGGTCTTTCACAAAGCACATACCTTGATAAAGTTTTGAAGAAGTTCAAAATGGATCAGTCAAAGAAAGGGTTCTTGCCTATGTTACAAGGTGTGGTTGAGTCAGACTAAATGCCCGACCACTGCAGAAGATAGATAGAAAATGAAAGTTATTCCCTATGCTGGATGAAAAAGCGTTAGCACCGGGGTAGCCAACCACTCTGGATGAAAAACTTCAACAATGAACCCGACCGCTAAGAGCCGAGCCACTTCTTCACCAATGGCCTTACGCCTCTCCTCGTTGAAACGTCGAAGGAATTGCATGACCGGCTTAAATTTCGGATCAATATTGAGAGTGTGCTCAGCGAATTTCCTCGGTACACCAGCATGTCAGAAGGCTTCCATGCAAAGATGTCTCGGTTCTCACGGATGAACTCGATGAGCGTGCTTTCCTATTTCGGATCCAAATTAGCACCGATACTGAACTGCTTGGATGAGTCGCCAGGAACAAAATCAACCAGCTTGGTGTCATCAACCGACTTAAACTTCATCACCGGGTCATGCTCTGTAGTCAGCATTTTCAAAGACGTCATATCCGCCGGGTCAACATTGTCCTTGTAAAACTTCAATTCCTCTATTGCATAGACAGACTCAGCATAAGCAACATTGCCTTCCTCACATTCTAGGGCTATCTTCCGACTCCCATACACTGTGATGGTTCCTTTATAACCCGGCATCTTGAGTTGCATATAAACAAAACACGGCCGTGACATGAACATGGCATAAACCGACCGTCCAAACAGAGCATGGTATGGGCTCCTGATCTTGACCACTTCAAAAGTCAACTTTTCAGCCCTGGAATCATGCTCATCTCCAAAGGCCACCTCCAACTCAATCTTTCCCACTGGGTACGCCGACTTACCAGGCACCACTCCATGGAAAACAATATTGGATGTCTTAAGATTTTTATCAGTTAACCCCATGCGACGGAAGGTCTCATAATAAAGGATGTTAATGCTGCTACCTCCACCCATGAGTACCTTAGTGAACTTGTATCCACCAACTTGAGGTGCCACCACCAAAGCTAAGTGACCCGGATTATCAACCCGAGGAGGGTGATCTTCTCGGCTCCACATGATGGTGAAGGAAATATGCCCTAGAGGCAATGATAAAGTTATTATTTATTTCCTCATATCATGATAAATGTTTATTATTCATGCTAGAATTGTATTAACCGGAAACGTAATACATGTGTGAATACATAGACAAACATAGTGTCACTAGTATGCCTCTACTTGACTAGCTCGTTAATCAAAGATGGTTAAGTTTCCTAACCATAGACATGAGTTGTCATTTGATTAACGGGATCACATCATTAGGAGAATGATGTGATTGACTTGACCCATTCCGTTAGCTTAGCACTTGATCGTTTAGTATGTTGCTATTGCTTTCTTCATGACTTATACATGTTCCTATGATTATGAGATTATGTAACTCCCGTTTACCAGAGGAACACTTTGTGTGCTACCAAACGTCACAACGTAACTGGTTGATTATAAAGGTGCTCTATAGGTGTCTCTGAAGGTACTTGTTGAGTTGACGTATTTCGAGATTAGGATTTGTCACTCCGATTGTCGAAGAGGTATCTCTGGGCCCTCTCGGTAATGCACATCACTATAAGCCTTGCAAGCAATGTAGCTAATGAGTTAGTTGCGGGATGATGCATTACATAACGAGTAAAGAGACTTGTTGGTAACAAGATTGAACTAGGTATTGAGATACCGATGATCGAATCTTGGGCAAGTAACATACCGATGACAAAGGGAACAACGTATGTAGTTATGCGGTTTGACTGATAAAGATCTTCATAGAATATGTGGGAACCAATATGAGCATACAGGTTCCGCTATTGGTTATTGACCGAAGACGAGTCTCGGTCATGTCTACATAGTTCTCGAACCCGTAGGGTCCGCACGCTTAAAGTTCGGTGACGATCGGTATTATGAGTTTTTGTGTTTTGATGTACCGAAGGTAGTTCGTAGTCTTGGATATGAACACAGACATGAGGAGGAGTCTTGAAATGGTCGAGACGTAAAGATCGATATATTGGACGACTATTTTCGGACACCGAAAGTGTTTCGGGAGGTTTCAGACATTTACCGGAGTACTGGGGGGTTACCAGAACCCCCCCGGGAGTATACTGGGCCTAATGGGCTTTGGTGGGAGAAGAGGAGGGGCGGCCAGGGCAGCCGTGCCCCCTCCCCCTCTAGTCCTAATTGGACAAGGAGGGGGGGGGGCGGCGCCCCCTTTTTCCTTCTCCTCCTCTCTCCCTTCCTTCCCTTCTCCTACTCCTACAAGGAAAGGAGGAGTCCTACTCCCGGTGGGAGTAGGACTCCCCCCTTTGCGCGCCCTCCTCCTCGCCGCCCGCCTCCGCCCTTGCTCCTTTATATACGGGGGCAGGGGGAACCTCTAGATACACAAGTTGATTTGTTGATCTCTCCCAGCCGTGTGCGGTGCCCCCCTCCACCATATTCCACCTCGGTAATATCGTAGCGGTGCTTAGGCGAAGCCCTGCATCGGTAGCATCATCAATACTGTCATCACGCCGTCGTGCTGACGGAACTCTCCCGCAAAGCTCTGCTGGATCGGAGTTCGTGGGACGTCATCGAGCTGAACATGTGCTGAACTCGGAGGTGCCGTACGTTCGGTACTTGGATCGCTCGGATCATGAAGACGTACGACTACATCAACCACGTTGTGCTAACGCTTTCGCTTTCGGTCTACGAGGGTACGTGGACAACACTCTCCCCTCTTGTTGCTGTGCATCACCATGATCTTGCATGTGCGTAGGATTTTTTTTGAAATTACTACGTTCCTCAACAGATGGGCTGCTCAGACCATCGCAAGTAATGAGGAACTTCCGGTTCAACAACGTTCACAACCCGCTTGTGGAGCTTCTGGTCCCGCTTGCATAAACTTGTGGTGAAAACATGATACTGCCCACTATTCAATTTCTTAGGATTGCTCTGATATCCAGATTGTTGTTGCTGCTGACCTCCCTGGCCGGATTGCTGATTGTAACCACCCTGATTACCTTGATTAAAGCTGCCCTGATTACCTTGGGGGCCCTGGAAGTTGGAATTAGAACCGCCATCTCCATAACCTAGGCGAACGAAACCGCCGCTGCCTGAGCCGCCGCCCGGCCCATGATTGCTGTCAAATGAGTTAGAATTTTTAAAAGCCCTCATAATTGTACAATCTTTCCAAAGGTGAGTAGCTGGCTTCTCCCGCGAGCCATGCTTTGGACAGGGCTCATTCAACAACTATTCAAGAGTAGGACCTGATCCACCGGCCTGAGGAGGTAGCCTCTCGTTACGACGTTGATTATTGCCCTATGCACTAGTGTTAGCCACAAACCTTGAGCTACCATCCGCCTTGCGTTTACCGTTGCCCCCCTGATTCACCGGGTTAGGCTGCTGACCCTTGGCGTTGCTGTTCTTTTTCCCTTCCCTGTCTTCTCGTCATCAGACTCGGGGTCATTGGTACTATCAGAGTCGGCATACTTAATTAGAGCCGCCATCAGCTGGCCCATATCATTACAATCGTGATTGAGCCACCCCAGCTTCTGTTTAAGAGGCAAAAAAGGCAATTCTTCTCCAACATTAAGACCGCAGAACCGGTATTCATGTTATCAGATGAATGTATGATAGCTTTGACCCGGCGCACCCAATGGGTCGTTGATTCACCCTCCTCTTGCTTGCAAGTAGCCAAGTCCACAATCGACATGGGTTGCTTGCATGTGTACTTGAAGTTCTGAATAAACCGGGCCTTTAACTCCGCACATGAACCGATGGAATTAGCCGGTATCCCCTTTAACCAAGTACGGGCCGTTCCATCCAGCATCATGGTGAAGTACTTGGCGCACGCAGCGTCACTGATTTCCAATAACTCCATGGCCATCTCATAACTTTCAATCCACGCCTCAGGGGGTAAGTCGGCTGTGTAATTAGGAACCTTTCGAGGTCCTTTGAAATCCTTGGGCAAACGCTCATTACGCAGAGCTGGCACCAAACAGAGTACACCTGTAGATCTAGAAGTCACACCTGCCTCAACTGAAGTTGGTGGATAAATCAGAAGGGGCTGGTGAGCCGGCTGCTGAGCCACCTGCTCGGATTCTTGACGCACTCTATCCTGATCAACCAAGTTAAAAGCTCCATAACGCGCCGGGTCATGCCCACATGGCTGGACACGACGTTGGGCGTTGCTTGACACATCTGGTGAGTCCATGTGCCTGCTATAACTCCGGCTTGGGCGAGGGGTCGAATGAATCCAGTCTCGACTATAAGAATACCCCTCCTGCTGCGCCAATGCTGTCTGAAGAAGTTCTCTGACCCTTCGTGTTTCAACCACCGTTGGAGCGTCGCCATCCACCGGGGGAGCCGCCAATCGTGCCACCACAGCGACCATGTTCTCCAAAGGATTAGAATAATGACCCGATGGTGTTGGTACATGCTGAGGTGGATCAGTATTCAGACGAGGGGGTTCCGTCACGCGCGGTTGAACTGGCGTCCCATCCCCGGGCACCGCAGCCTGGTTTATCTCCGGTGGGTTACTGGGCCCGGCACCGGGAGTGCGAAAGAGGTTTCTAGGCTCATAAACCGTAGGTAGACGGGACTGGTGCTTTCTCCTCATGATCTCATTTGACGTGTTCTGATCCATTGTAAGCTGGAAAGCCTCCGACTGAATCCGCTGGGCCTGAGCATTCAAAGCCGCCCACTCAGAGGCTATCCTGACGTCCTCTGCCGCTAGGTCTTCCTTGGCTAGCTCTATCTCATCATGTAACTTTGCCACCTCCGCATCATGCTGAGCTTGATTCGCCGGGGTGACCACGACGATTAACAGAGCCGTCAATTTATCCAGTAAAGCCATCAAAACTTGAGCTGGTGGGCGCGCAGGGCCTCCGGCCCCGACTACCATCACGGCTGCTGACCCGAAAGTCATTGCTGCTGCAGCCGTAGAGTTTTTCCCAGGTTGCGTGCCAGCCATGAAGATTTTGACTCTGTTTGGCGGCTCATAGGGGTCCTGAATACTATTGCCATTGGAATAGCCCCCAAGCCCACCATCTTGCAGTTGATACAACGAATCAGTCTCACCCGTGGACGACTCGCCATCAGAGTAGATGGCCGTCTCACCGCCAGACATAGATCCTTCATCAAATTCCGCTGCATGGATGCATCCCACAAAGGCACGCTTCACGGCGAGCTGAGCTTGGGCAGGTCTTGCATGCTGAGACGTCTTGATGATGTCGGTGCAGATGTCCCGCTCAGGGTCCGGCTCGCCAATCTTGCCGATGAAGACGTGAATTCCGCCGAAGGGGACCCGGTACCCGTACTCAATTGAGCCAGCCTCAGGGCCCCAGCCTGCGTCGTTGATGTAGAGCTTGCCGCAACGACTCTTGGTCATCTGGCCCAGAGCGTATCCTTTGAGCCCTTCGAAGTTTCCCTTTAAGAACTCAAATCCATCGTGCGCTGGCCCCACGGTGGGCACCAACTGTCATGGAAAGGTCACGACAGATGTCCTAGCAAAAGGACTTAGCCGTGGAGCCATCACAACTAGGAAGCTTAAAGGGGTTAAATGGGACAAAGGACACGGGAGTTTATACTGGTTCGGCCCCTTGCGGTGAAGGTAAAGGCCTAATCCAGTTTGAGGTGGTATTGCTTATGTCTCGATTACCAGGGAGCGAATCCGCTTGACCCAACTTTCAATCTGTTGTTTCTTGTCCTGAATCACCGCCGGGTCGTCCCTTTATATACACAGGTCGACACCCAGCAGCTCACGGAGTCCCGACCGGCTCATAAACAGTGTCCGGCTCGGTGACTATCTATTCATGCCTTACAATACAAGTGATATATATATGGTGGTTTATCTCTACGGGCCTTAAGCCGCCTTTGGGCCTTGGGCCCTTAACTGAACCGCCATCTTCAAATATCATCTTGGGCTTCATATGATGAATCACCATAGGTATAACCCGGCCCCTCCTGAGCGGGTTATACTAATAGTTATATCCCCAACAACACTGACCCATAGGTCCCTCTCGTTTGTGGGTTTTTGTGTTAGGCAACCTCGAGGTGATGTCTGTCACTATTGTTACTTAGGGTCTACCTTCTTGGCTGACATGCACTCTTCCCTCGTTGATGTGACGTGCTCAGCTTGTTCCTCACCACCCCTTCTCCTTCCTCGATGATACTCTAGTGTCTAGGTTAACATCCCCCCACCTCCCCCCACCGCCTTTCGGGTGATCTAGGGCACGCGATCATAAAACACCAAGTCCCCTAGTTTGGTTCGGTATGGTCTTGTTCTGCATCAATGGACAAGGTCGAGGGTATGCTGAAGGGGTTGAAGTTGTCGGAGGCGGAGAGGAAGGGAATTAAGATCGATTGGCCAGGTTCGGTATGGTGGGCATGATTGAACTGAGAGGTATGACAAAGTTTTTCTCCGAGAAACCAACCTATGCGTATGCCCTCGCCCCGTCTCTGGGACGGGCATTGAGCCTGTCAAGGGTTGTGGACTGCAGGGATAATGGATATGGGGGCTTATTTACATTCAGGCAGGAGCCAAATCAGAGGAAGGCTGAGGCAGGGGGGCATGGACTTTTGAGAAGGATCTGCTACTACTGGAGGAATTTGTCCAATCCAGAAGGATTGAGGATTATGAATTCAGGTATGTCACTATGTGGGTAAGAGCGTATGATCTGTCGTTGGGTGATATGCACCATGATAATGGGAGTTGCTTGGAAATTTGATGGGAGAAACACGAGAGGTAGATGTGGGCCCTGATGGTATGGTAATGTGAAAGTTCATGCAAATCCGAGTAAAAATGTTAGTGGCTAAACTATTGATGTGATGAGAGGAAGTTGGGTTACTATAATGGTGTGGAGGGACGACATGAAGGAGGAAAAGATATGGGTCCGCTTTAAATAAAAACTAGATGATATCTTGCACGTTGCTGTGGGGATTGGTTGCAATATTTTTTGATAAAAGTTAAATGAAATAAAAATATATATAATCTATATATTGTATTTGATTACTATATAGTTGTAAATATATATATAGAATATAAGTAGTATTTTCCCATGCATGTTGTGAGAAGATAATTAGTGTGATTCATGAGGTAGCATGTGTGCATGTTAAGAGAGAATATAAATATAATTTCCATACATGTTAGGAGAAATAATTAGCGGGTGACGAGGTGGCATCTATGGTGAGGTAGCATGTGTTCATATTGAGAGAATTGAGATAGGTGCTCTGGAATGCAAGATCAAACTGAAAAAAGTGAGAACCCCCCAATATAGAAAGGGGCTGAAGGTGTTTATCAAGAACGAGAAGGGGGTGGCGAGGAGTGGAGTGGATGGAGTAGTTGAAGAGGAGATGGTAGTCGAGCAGGGGCAATAGCTATGGAAGATGGGGTGGGAGATCAAGGAGTGGTGATATTTCATGGAAGAAGGACAACACTGGACGAGGTAGCAATATTAGTGGGTCTTCGTGCAAGGATAACAAGGTCGCTAGTCCTCTGAAAAATCTCTCGGCTCGTCCAAGAGAATTGCTAACTTGTGAAAACAATTGGCGTTTCATTTAGTAGGGAGATGGGAGCTGCTAGAGGTGGGGTAGGTGCCCATGACAAGGAGATGGAGGATAGAGTAGAGGATGCAAGGAGTGATCTTGGCAGTTGCAGGACCTTGAGAAGAGGTGTCTAGAGGGGGGGGGTGATTAGACACTAAGTACCAAAGTTGCAGTTTTTAAATTTCCTTAAAGTTTAAGTGGAGTTTAGGCACAAGTTTAACATTCACAACACATAGTAAGCAAGCATGCAAAGAGTATATGAGCAGCGGAAAGTAAAGCACGCAACTTGCAAGAATGTAAAGGGAAGGATTTTGGAGGATTCAAACGCAATTGGAGACACGGATGTTTTTGGCGTGGTTCCGATAGGTGGTGCTATCGTACATCCACGTTGATGGAGACTTCAACCCACGAAGGGTAACGGTTGCGCGAGTCCATGGAGGGCTCCACCCACGAAGGGTCCACGAAGAAGCAACCTTGTCTATCCCACCACGGCCGTCGCCCACGAAGGACTTGCCTCACTAGCGGTAGATCTTCACGAAGTAGGCGATCTCCTTGCCCTTACAAACTCCTTGGTTCAACTCCACAATCTTGTTGGAGGCTCCCAAGTGACACCTAGCCAATCTAGGAGACACCACTCTCCAAGAAGTAACAAATGGTGCGTTGATGATGAACTCCTTGCTCTTGTGCTTCAAATGATAGTCTCCCCAACACTCAACTGTCTCTTATAGGTTTTGGATATGGTGGAAATAAGATTTGAGTGGAAAGCAACTTGGGAAAGGCTAGAGATCAAGATTCATATGGTAGGAATGGAATATCTTGGCCTCAACACATTAGTAGGTAGTTCTCTCTCAGAAATAGGATGCTGGAAGTGTAGGTTCGTTCTGATTGCTCTCTCCACGAATGAAGAGGAGGTGGAGGGGTATATATAGCCTCCACACAAAATCTAACTATTACACACAATTTGCCAAACTCGGTGGGACCGAATTGAGAAACTCGGTCGGACCGATTCAGCAAATCTAGTGACCGTTAGGATTTTCGGTGGGACCAAAATGCAACTCGGTAAGACCGATATGGTTAGGGTTAGGGCATAATGTAATCTCGGTGAGACTGATTACACAAACTCGGTGAGACCGATTTTGGTAACTAGCTAACTAGAGAGTTGGTCAGGCAAACTCGGTTGGACCGATTACTCAAACTCGGTGGGACCGATTCTGGTAATGAGTTAACCAGAAAGTTTGCATTGTAATCTCGGTAGTACTGATTGCTCAAAATTGGTGAGACCGATTTTGATAATGGACATACACAGAGAGATTACAATCCCATCTCGGTGAGACCGAGATCCCTATCGGTGAGACCGATTTGCCTAGGGTTTGTGGCAGTGGCTAAGACATCCAAACTCGGTGGCGCCGGATAGAAAGAATCAGTGGGGCCGAGTTTGACTTTAGGTTTAGGACATATGTGTGGAAGTGGGAAAGTAGTTGAGGGTATTTGGAGCATATTACTAAGCACTTTGGAGTAAGAAACTCATTAAGCAACACCTCATCCCTCCTTGATAGTATTGGCTTTTCCTATAGACTCAATGTGATCTTGGATCACTAAAATGTAAAATGAAGAGTCTTGAGCTTTAAGCTTGAGACAATCCTTTGTCCTTAGCATCTTGAAGGAGTTCCCACATCCTTTAGTCCATGCCACTCCACTGTTGAACTTATCTGAAACATACTAGATGAAAGTGTTAGTCCAACAAGAGATATGTTGACATTAATTACCAAAACCACCTAGGGAGCACTTGTGCTTTCAATCTCCCCCTTTTTGGTAATTGATGACAACATACATCAAAGCTTTAGATAAAGATATAAAGAACAACAAGTAAAGCTTTGGAAAGACATGTAACAAGCATAGGCTCCCCCTACATGTATGCAATCATGTGAATATAGAAAATAGAAGCATGTGATAGTATAACCATGATAGAGCATGCAATGTGTTACATGTATCTTGGACATATGCATCAGAGCAAAGAATATTAAAGAAAATACCTTCATGCCCATGAGTCCTTCTTGCAAACAGTATGTACATCAGCAAGAATTCCTCATACACATGATTGTGATGCATATACTTACCTTGTAGTCTTGAGTTGGCTTAGGATGGAATGAACCTGCGTAAACAAGGTTAGATAACACAGATGCATCTACTAGCCAGAGCAAACAAAAGAAACCACAAGAATGCCAAGACTGGGATGACATGTAGAGAGTGAGTACTAAGTACTACAATCGATTAGACATGTCCCCAAGAGTAAAGATATGCAATGAATTTGAATGATTTCTTTCCCTTAGATGTCTTGCTCCCCCTGAATCTAGCATGGGATACTGGGAGAAGATAGCAAACAGAAAATCAGAGCTGAAAGATATAAATGAACAGAGCTAATGCAAATTAATGCGAATAAGCACATATGAACATGTCTTTCCCCTCAAGAAGACATGTGGCATCTCTCCTCTTGAACACCAAGCATCTGGGATCCTTGAGAAATACTTTCTACTTGAGTATTCTCTCCCCCTGGAGATCTCTCTCTCCCCCTGAGGAGGTGATATACTCTTTCTCTGATGTGATCTCTCTCTAAATGATAAGCTTTGATGTGATCTCTCTCTCCCCCTTTGACATCAATTTCCAAGAAGGGTTTTCTGGAATCTGTCGAATGGGTTTGGTCCTTGAGCCACAGCACAAAGCATTGATAAAAATGTGATGCTTGTAGAGGACAAGATTTATTGAGTGGAGCTGGATCAAAAGAAACACAGAATAAGTGGCAAACTGTTTTTCCTGTGATGAAATCGGTGGCACCGAGTGGTATGCTTCGGTTGGACCGAAAGGATTCAGTTGGACCAAAAATAATAAATCGGTGTAACCGAGTTCATCGCAGAGAGAACACTTGTCACCTCAGCTCACTAGACTAATAAGATCTCACAAAGATTTGCAGGGAATTTACTGAATGATATGCAATGAATTGGATGCAGAAAATGCAGAGAAAACAGAAAGAAATCTAGATGAAGTTTTTTTTGAAGGGGGAAACAAATATGCATGAGACGAATGCAAAAACACAGAAAAGAACATAAGAGAACTTCATCTAGAGATGGTCGGCGACAAAGTCACCTATGTTAGAGTATATTGACTTAGGAGTCAAGTGAGATCACTTGATCATAGGTCATACTCATCGTTTAAGCTCAAAATGGGGTTGCCATTTTGCATTTAAGCATCTTGATGCATCCACATCTTGTCGAGTTGCTTTAGCTCATGACTTGGAGTGAAGCTTCTCTAAGATGGAATAGCATACCTTGGTTGGTGGTGTTGACCATGTAGTTGAACTTGTGTGGGTGCTCAAGGTTGATGTAGCTCAGCAAGAATTTGGAGCACCACTTGGAATTTGAGTCCATCTACCTACATGGTTTAGTTCTTGCAAGGAAGAGCACTTGTGTATCTAAAAATGGCAATCATGAAGCTCAACATAGAATTTGTCAAAGGATATGTTTGAATGGTTTCGTGCTTCCTTGTCTTCAACCACCTTTGTGTAGAGACTTGGTGAAGTAGAGATTGCTCAAGATATGAGTAGGTTACAATCTCATGGAATTTGATTCAACCAAGTACCTACATGGGTTAGATAACATGCAAGATACAAATATATCCAAGACATAAGATTTTGATCATAAGAGAAATATCAAGGATTAGTCATAAGCTCATGTCTTGCATGTATCCAATGGAGTTTCTACTCCAAGTTTGAAGCATCAATGATGTTCAATTCTCCTCTTAACCTGCAAAACACTTTCTCATCAAGAGGTTTAGTGAATATATCCGCTAATTGCTTTTCGGTGCGAACATGCTTAAGATCAATGTCACCCTTAGCAACATGATCTTGAATGAAATGATGACGAACTTCAATATGCTTAGTTCGAGAATGTTGCACAGGATTATAACCAATTTTGATAGCACTTTCATTGTCACAAAGCAATGGAACATGTTTCACATATATCCCATAATCTTTAAGAGTTTGGGTCATCCAAAGTAATTGAGCACAACATGAACCAGCGGCAATGTATTCCGCTTCGGCAGTGGATAAGGATACTAAGTTTTGTTTCTTGGAGGACCAAGACACAAGAGATCTACCAAGAAATTGACAAGTACCCGAAGTGGACTTTCTATCAACCTTGTCTCTGGTGTAGTCTGAGTCGGAGTAGCCGACAAGATCGAAAGAGGCCCTCTTAGGATACCAAATACCAAAATTTGGTGTATGGATTAAGTATCTCACTATCCTTTTCACGGCCTTAAGATGACATTCTTTAGGAGCAGCTTGATATCGTGCACACATGCACACACTTCGCATAATATCGGGACGTGAAGCACATAGATATAACAATGAACCAATCATAGAGCGATACACCTTTTGATCAACCGGTTCATCATCTTTGGTCAAGTCAAGATGTCCACTAGTAGGCATGGGTGTAGTCATACCTTTGCATTCTTGCATATTGAACTTCTTGAATAAGTCCTTAGTGTACTTCGTTTGAGAGACAAAAGTACCTTCCTTAGTTTGCTTGATTTGCCACCCAAGAAATAATTTGAGTTCACTCATCATAGACATCTCAAACTTCTCCGACATTAGCTTCCCAAACTTTTCACTAAAATGAGGGTTAGTTGAACCAAATATAATATCATCAACATAGATTTGGCACACAAATAGTTCTCCATTAACCCTTTTAGTAAAAAGAGTAGAATCAATTTTCCCAATTTCAAAGCCTTTTTCAATAAGGAACTTGGTCAAGCATTTATACCATGCTCTAGGAGCTTGTTTAAGACCATAAAGAGCTTTGTGAAGTTTGTAAACATGATTGGGTTTCTTAGGATTGACAAAGCCGGGAGGTTGCTTAACATAAACTTCCTCCTCTATTTCACCATTTAGAAAAGCACTTTTAATGTCCATTTGGTACAAGGTGATATCATGATGATTAGCATAGGCAAGTAAGATGCGAATGGACTCAAGTCTAGCAACGTGAGCATAAGTCTCACCATAGTCCATACCTTCGACTTGTGTGTAACCTTGGGCGACGAGACGTGCTTTGTTGCGAACCACTTGTTCATCTTCATCTTGCCTGTTGTGAAACACCCATTTGGTACCGATGATGTTGTGGTTGTTGTCGGGCTTCTCAACCAATGTCCAAACTTGGTTCCTCTGAAAGTTGTGCAGCTCTTCATGCATAGAATTTATCCAATCCGGATCTTCCAATGCTTCTTCAACCTTCATAGGTTCAATGCTAGAGATGAAAGAATAGTTTTCACAAAAGTTAGCTAAACGAGTTTTAGAGCGAGTGATTCTCCCGGTTTGAATATCATTGTAGATTTGCTCGACGGGATGATCTTTAGCAATTCTTGCTCGAACTCGTGAAAGCTTTTGCTTGGGTCTTCGTTGAACATCTTCTTCATCTGGTTCTTCTTCTTGGCCTTCTTCATTGTTGGCGTTGTCGTTCTCTTGTCGTGGCGGAGAAGGAGGTTGTTGACATTCATCTTGATGCACTTCCTCGTTTTCTTCATCTTGGCGTGTCCCACTTGTGGATGCTTCCGTATCAACTATTGGTTCACCTTGTCGTGAAGTAGAAGCTTCCACTTGGACGGACAAGGTACTCTCCTTCACCTCTGTTGGATGAACTTTGCCAATAGACAAGTCTTGGATTGCTTGTGAAGGATCTTTATCTCCTACATCAATTGGCAATTGCTCTACTTGCGAGCCGTTAGATTCATCAAACTTCACATCTACCGTCTCTTCAACCTTTTGGATGAAATTGTTGTAGACACGGTAAGTGTGAGAGTTTGAGCCATAACCTAGTAGAAAACCTTCATGAGATTTAGGAGCAAATTTAGAACGACGATGCTTATCAAGAATTTAGCATTTTGAGCCGAATACTCGAAAGTATCCAACTTGGGGTTTGTTACCGTTGAGGAGCTCGTGTGCCGTCTTGCCGAGTAGCTTGTGAAGATACAAGCGATTTGTTGCTTGACAAGCTATCTCAACCGCTTCTGCCCAAAAGTGCTTCGGCGTCTTGTACTCATCAAGCATCGTTCTCGCCATTTCGATGAGCGTCCGGTTCTTCCTCTCAACAACTCCATTTTGTTGAGGTGTGTACGTAGCCGAGAACTCGTGTGAAATCCCTTCTTCGTCAAGAAAGGTGTCCACATTTGCGTTTTGAACTCTGTTCCGTTGTCGCTGTGAACCTTCTTGATCTTTACTTAAAATTGTTTTTGGGCCTTCCTAGCAAAGTTTTTGAAGATCTTTTGGACCTGCGATTTATCATCGAGAAAGAACACCCACGTAAATCTTGAAAAATCATCAACTATATCTAGACCAAAAGAATTTCCACCGAGACTCTTGTAAGAGTTGGGACCAAAGAGATCCATATGAAGTAGCTCAAGTGGCCTCCTTGTGGTCATAATGCTCTTCACGGGATGCCTTCCTCCAACCTGTTTACCTGCCTGATAAGCGCTGCAAAGTCTATCCTTATCAAATATAACATCATTAACTCCAAGGATATGATTCCCTTTAATAAGCTTGTCAAGGTTTCGCATAGCAACATGACCTAATCGTCTATGCCATAACCAACCTTTTGAGGATTTAGCAATGAAGCAAGTTTTAGGTTGAGCCTTTTTAGTGAAATCAACAATGTATAGATCACCTCTACGTCCACCGGTAAACACCATTTTATGATTGTCTCGATGAAATACTTGGCAATCAACTTCAGTAAATAAGACACTGAAACCAAAGTCAGCAAGTCTAGATACTGAAAGTAAGTTGTATCCAAGAGATTCACCGAGCATAACATTTTGTATGGAGCTATCATGTGATATGGCCACCTTACCGAGGCCAACCACCTTACCCTTTGAGTTGTCACCGAAAGTGACATACTTTCAAGGACTATCATTTTCAGCAAGCTCACAAAACATGTCTTTATCTCCGGTCATGTGATCGGTACATCCACTATCAAGAACCCATTCCTTTCCTCTTGACATGTATCCCCAAAGATTTTCCATAAGACCAAAATGTCTCATTGCATCATCAAGATCGAAGTCACTATCATCATCCTCATCATAGTATCCATGTTCAACATCATCATGTGGTGGATCAAATCCTAGAGAGGGTGATTCGTTAGAGTGAGTTTGACAATGATCTTGTCTATGATTTTTTATAGCTTCGGAAATAATATCACTAATAATACCAACATTTCCTTTGGCACGCATAAGGTTTGTAAGCTCAAATAGACGATCACCAAACATAGGATCACTAGTATTCATATTACTCAAAGCAATAGACTTATGGAGAATTTCATCAAGATTTTTCAAGGAATAATCTGGAAACCGTTCCTCAAGAAATTTCCATATAGTGTAGGCACACTTAAGAGTAGGCAAACATCCAATCAAGTTTCTAGGCAATCCTCTAATAATAAGTTCGGCAGTTCTAAGATTCCTAATCATGTCAATTGACTCATCATGGGTAGGATGCATAGGGTCAAACATAAGGTGCACAAGGGCTAGCAATGTACTTGTTCAAATGATATTGATTGAAAATTACAAGCATCACATTTTTCCACTCATGAAAATACTCTCCATCAAGAATAGGCACTCTATGTCTAAGACTCCCCAAAGTAGACTCATCCATCTTCCTCCAATGGTGATTAAACCAAGGCAATGGAGACCAATGCTCTGATACCACTTGTAGGACCTTGAGAAGAGGTGTCTAGAGGGGGGGGTGGGGTGATTAGACACTAAGTACCAAAGTTTCAGTTTTTAAATTTCCTTAAAGTTTAAGTGGAGTTTAGGCACAAGTTTAACATTCACAACACATAGTAAGCAAGCATGCAAAGAGTATATGAGCAGCGGAAAGTAAAGCATGCAACTTGCAAGAATGTAAAGGGAAGGGTTTTGGAGGATTCAAACGCAATTGGAGACACAGATGTTTTTGGCGTGGTTCTGATAGGTGGTGCTATCGTACATCCATGTTGATGGAGACTTCAACCCACGAAGGGTACCAGTTGCGCGAGTCCACGGAGGGCTCCACCCATGAAGGGTCCATGAAGAAGCAACCTTGTCTATCCCACCATGGCCGTCTCCCACGAAGGACTTGCCTCACTAGTGGTAGATCTTCATGAAGTAGGCGATCTCCTTGCCCTTACAAACTCCTTGGTTCAACTCCACAATCTTGTTGGAGGCTCCCAAGTGACACCTAGCCAATCTAGGAGACACCACTCTCCAAGAAGTAACAAATGGTGCGTTGATGATGAACTCCTTGCTCTTGTGCTTCAAATGATAGTCTCCCCAACACTCAACTGTCTCTTATAGGTTTTGGATATGGTGGAAAGAAGATTTGAGTGGAAAGCAACTTGGGAAAGGCTAGAGATCAAGATTCATATGGTAGGAATGGAATATCTTGGCCTCAACACATGAGTAGGCAGTTCTCTCTCAGAAATAGGATGCTGGAAGTGTAGGTACGTTCTGATGGCTCTCTCCACGAATGAAGAGGAGGTGGAGGGGTATATATAGCCTCCACACAAAATCTAACCATTACACACAATTTGGCAAACTCGATGGGACCGAATTGAGAAACTCGGTCGGACCGATTCAGCAAATCTAGTGACCGTTAGGATTTTCGATGGGACCGAAATGCAACTCGGTAAGACCGATATGGTTAGGGTTAGGGCATAACGTAATCTCGGTGAGACCGATTACACAAACTCGGTGAGACCAATTTTGGTAATTAGCTAACCAGAGAGTTGGTCAGGCAAACTCGGTTGGACCGATTACTCAAACTCGGTGGGACCGATTCTGGTAATGAGTTAACCAGAAAGTTTGCATTGTAATCTCGGTAGTATCGATTACTCAAACTCGGTGAGACCGATTTTGATAATGGACATACACAGAGAGATTACAATCCCATCTCGGTGAGACCGATATCCCTATCGGTGAGACCGATTTGCCTAGGGTTTGTGGCAGTGGCTAAGACATCCAAACTCGGTGGCGCCGGATAGAAAGAATCAGTGGGGTCAAGTTTGACTTTAGGTTTAGGACATATGTGTGGAAGTGGGAAAGTAGTTGAGGGTATTTGGAGCATATCACTAAGCACTGTGGAGCAAGAAACTCATTAAGCAACACCTCATCCCTCCTTGATAGTATTGGCTTTTCCTATAGACTCAATGTGATCTTGGATCACTAAAATGTAAAATGAAGAGTCTTGAGCTTTAAGCTTGAGCCAATCCTTTGTCCTTAGCATCTTGAAGGAGTTCCCACATCCTTTAGTCCATGCCACTCCACTGTTGAACTTATCTAAAACATACTAGATGAAAGTGTTAGTCTAACAAGAGATATGTTGATATTAATTACCAAAACCACCTAGGGAGCACTTGTGCTTTCAGTAGTATAGAGGCAAAGAAGGAAGCACAAAGAATGAGAAGAGAGAAAGAGGAAAAAACTTTAAATAGGGCTAGGTCGGAGAAGGATAAGGAAACCGCAACAACTGCTATTGGGAAACAAGACAGAGAGAAGGGGAGAATATAATAGGAAAGAACACTGGGAAATATAAACACACAACCAGGGCTATGGGGGCAGTCCATGAACCCTTGAGAGTGCATGTAGGGGGTAAGCGTGGGTTGGGTACAGAGATTATGGAGGTAGACCGAACTATTGAGTAGCGGAAGAGGCTTAAGATTGATTTTAGCATGTCCAAAAAGAATGAAGCGGGGTTGACATATCAGCCCAACAAGAACCAATGAAGATTGTGGCACAGAATTGTCAGGATTTTGGGAATGGCCCGACAATTCGAGGACTCCTGGACATCCAGGAGAAGGACCCCGATGCGCTCTTCTTGTTTGATACTAGAGCAGATAAACAAGGCCTTGAATGACTTAAGTGGAAGTTAGGGCTCCTTAACTAGGTGGTGCAAAAAGCAATGGTTAGAGTGGTGGTTTGTGTTGTGTTTTCGAGGAATGCGTTGCAAATGAAAGGTGGGTGGTGCTCTCGATACCACATTGATACGAAAATAAAGGTGGAAAATGGTTCTAAATGGCGGTTTATGGGTATTTATGGATAATACAAGATTGATGAGAAGCACAAGACATGGAAATTGTTGTGTACTTTGACAAATCATAGTGATAAGCCATGGTTGATGGTGGGATATTTTAATGAGATCCTCTTGAAAAAAAATCCTAGCACACAACATTTTTGTCCTACGTATGTAACAAATTCCCATTGGTCACAACAAACTGATGGAGAAAATCATTGCAACATATGCAACATAACAAGGAAAGAACTTCCTAACATAAACACAACACTTACAACGAATTAGTGCCGAGAATCATCACAACATGTTGCCCGTGCCTATGCAACAAACCCCACACAAGCTTGCAACTTGCCAAACCATACCATGCAACATAAAAACCTCAAGATGGCTAACTTTTCTATAATTTTTGGGTGCCGACGCATGGGGATCGTCGGAGCCCCGAAAGAGTCGGGATCAGGTGACCTTGGCCCATTCGCAACAACCCATTATGTCCCCATGCTCGTTGTGGTGAACCTATGTTTTAATTCCATGGTCGACCTTGGCAACCCTAACACCACAATCCTATGGTTAGACATAACCTAATTTCCAAATAATATAGACCGGCTAGTCCCTATTTAGATTATCAAACTTTTGCAGGTTGTGCAATACCTTGTCCGTTGCGAGCTGCATCATGCCTGTTGCCTACAAATGCTCTGTATTGGGTCAACTCACTAGTGCCTATCCTCCTAGAGAACAACCCAGCACATCACTAAACAAATTTCCCCTCCCTAGCAAGCAATGCCCTTGGAGTAAACATGATTGGTTCCTTTCATTATTTTTCACATATTTACTTTGTTTTTTCTCTATTTCCAAGAAATCTCTAAAAATAAAAATAAAATGTGTTTATATTTTCTAAGTAATGAAAATGTTGGTAAAACTAAAACATGTTAATGTTTTTTTTATAAAAACTTCTGGGAATTAAAAAAAGAGAAGCTTACCTTCAACCGACCGATCTCGCGTGCGCATCCGCCGGCCCCATGTTTTGGACAAAAACAGCCCCACTTTCCACATCACACGCATTCGTTTTTTTGAAACAGAGGTATTGTTTCAGGATAAGCATTCTGATATGTCTCCAACGTATCTACTTTTGCAAACACTTTTGCCCTTGTTTTGGACTATAACTTGCATGATTTGAATGAAACTAACCCGGACTGACGCTGTTTTCAGCAGAACTGCCATGGTGTTATTTTTGTGCAGAAATAAAAGTTCCCGGTATGACCTGAAAATCCACGGAGGAACTTTTCAGAAAATAAAAAAAATTCTGGAGAAAGAATCAAGGCCAGGGGGCCCACACCCTATCCACGAGGGTGGGGGGCGTGCCCCCTCCCCTGGGCGCACCCCCTGCCTCGTGGGCCCCCTGGATGTCCACCGACTTGAACTCCAACTCTATATATTTGCTTTCGCGGAGAAAAAAGTCAGAGAGAAAGTTTCATCGCGTTTTACGATACGGAGCCACCGCCAAGCCCTAATCTCTCTCGGGAGGGCTGGTCTGGAGTCCGTTCGGGGCTCCCGAGAGGGGGATTCTTCGCTGTCGTCATTATCAACCATCCTCCATCACCAATTTCATGATGCTCACCGCTGTGCGTGAGTAATTCCATCGTAGGCTTGCTGGACGGTGATGGGTTGGATGAGATTACCATATAATCAAGTTAGTTTTGTTAGGGTTTGATCCCTAGTATCCACTATATTCTGAGATTGATGTTGCTATGACTTTGCTATGCTTAATGCTTGTCACTAGGGCCCGAGTGCCACGATTTCAGATCTGAACCTATTATGTTTTCATGAATATATGTGAGTTCTTGATCCTATCTTGCAAGTCTATAGTCACCTATTATGTGTTATGATCCGACAACCCCGAAGTGACAATAATCGGGATACTTCTCGGTGATGACCGTAGTTTGAGGAGTTCATGTATTCACTAAGTGCTAATGCTTTGGTCCGGTACTCTATTAGAAGGAGGCCTTAATATCCCTTAGTTTCCATTAGGACCCCGCTGCCACGGGAGGGTAGGACAAAAGATGTCATGCAAGTTCTTTTCCATAAGCACGTATGACTATATTCAGAATACATGCCTACATTACATTGATGAACTAGAGCTAGTTCTGTGTCACCCTATGTTATAACTATTACATGAGGAATCGCATCCGACATAATTATCCATCACTGATCCAATGCCTACGAGCTTTTCACATATTGTGCTTTGCTTATTTACTTTACCGTTGCTACTGTTATAATTACTAAAAAACTGCTATCATTACTTTTGCTACTGTTACCGATACTATCATACTACTTTGCTACTAAATACTTTGCTGCAGATACTAAGTTATCCAGGTGTGGTTGAATTGACAACTCAACTGCTAATACTTGAGAATATTCTTTGGCTCCTCTTGTGTCGAATCAATAAATTTGGGTTGAATACTCTACCCTCAAAAACTGTTGCGATCCCCTATACTTGTGGGTTATCAAGACTATTTTCTGGCGCCGTTGCCGGGAAGCATAGCTCTATTCTTTGAGTCACTTGGGATTTATATCTACTGATCACTATGAGGAACTTGAAAGACGAAAGAACTAAGATTTTTCCCTCAACTACGAGGGGAGGTAAGGAACTGCCATCTAGCTCTGCACTAGATTCTCCTTCTATTTTGAGTAAGCTTGCAACACCTAAACCTGTTACTGCTATGAATTCTGATATGTCGCATATTATTGATGATGCCACTTCTGCTATGCATGATACTTATGATGAAACTACTTCTATGCTTGATACTACTATGACATTAGGTGAATATCTTGATGAGCAACTTGCTAGGGTTAGGGAGAACAAAATTATAGATGATGAAATTATTGAAGATAGTGATAATGAAGGTTCTCCCCCTAAGTATGAATTGCCCGTTGTTCCTGAGGGTTATGTTATGGATGAAGAAGTTGCTAGAGCTATTCTTGCTTGCAATGATAGATCTAATCTTAAGAAGTTATTAGCTAAATGGAAGCAACAATCTCTGAATGATAGAATGAAATATGACCCTGCTTTTGCTACTTCACCTATATTTGTTGCTGATAAGGATTATGAATTCTCTGTTGATCCTGAGATAATTACTTTGGTTGAATCTGATCCTTTTTATGGCTATGAATCTGAAACTATTGTGGCACATCTTACTAAATTAAATGATATAGCCACCTTGTTCACTAATGATGAGAAATCACGCTACTATTATATCCTTAAGATATTTCCGTTCTCATTAAAGGGTGATGCTAAAACTTGGTTTAATTCTCTTGATCCTGGTTGTGTGCGTAGTCTCCAGGATATGATTTATTGCCTCTCTGCTAAATATTTCCCTACTCATAAGAAACAAGCTGCCTTGAGGGAAATATATAATTTTGTGCAAATTGAAGAAGAGAGTCTCCCACAAGCTTGGGGGAGGCTTCTCCGATTACTTAGTGCTTTGCCTGATCATCCTCTTAAGAAAAATGAAATACTTGATATCTTTTATAATGGACTAACCGATGCTTCCAAGGACCACTTGGATAGTTGTGCTGGTTGTGTTTTCAGGGAAAGAACAGTCGACCAAGCTGAATTGTTATTGAATGATATGTTGACTAATGAAAATAATTGGACTCTTCCTGAGTCAATTCCTGAGCCAATTGAGCAAACTCCTGAGCCTATCCCTAAACCAACTTCGAAGAAAAGGGGAGTTTTATTTCCCAATCCTGAAGATATGTAAGAGGCAAAGAAATCTATGAAAGAAAAAGGTATTGAAGTTGAAGATGTTAAGAATTTACCTCCTATTGAAGAAATACATGGTCTTAATATACCGCTTGTCGAAGAAACACATTGTCTTGATAACCCGACACAGGTAGTAAAGGTAAATTCTCTCTATAGATATGATAAAGTTGAAATCCCGTCTACTAAGTTTCCTGGCCAATGTTTGGATGAATTTGATGACTTTATGGCTAGACAAGAAAGTTTTAATGCTTATGTTGGTAGAGAATTAAAGAGTAATGCTTACATGATTGAATGCTTGAGTGATTATATGGCTAGAGTTAAAGGTGAACTTAAAATCATTAGGAAATATGCTTCTATGGTTACCACTCAAGCAGAACAAGTACTTAAAGCTCAAAGTGATTTGCTCGATGAATTAAATAATAAACATGACTTTGTTGTTAGAGTGGCTACTAGAACTGGTAGAATGACTCAGGAACCTTTGTATCCTGAAGGCCGCCCTAAGAGAATTGAGCAAGATTCTCAAATAAATACTTTAGATGCACCTAGTCCTTCTAAAAAGAAGAAAAAGAAAAATGATAGGACTTTGCATGCTTCTAGTGAACCTGTTGTAGACACACCTGAGAATCCCAATGATATTTCTATTTCCGATGCTGAAACACAATCAGGTGATGAACATGAACCTAGTGATAATGTTAATGATAATGTTCATGTTGATGCTCAACCTAGCAATAATAATGATGTAGAGATTGAACCTATTGTTGATCTTGATAACCCACAATCAAAGAATCAACGTTATGACAAAAGAGACTTTGTTGCTAGGAAGCACGGTAAAGAAAGAGAACCATGGGTTCGGAAACCCATGCCTTTTCCTCCTAAACCATCCAAGAAAAAGGATGATGAGGATTTTGAGCGCTTTGCTGAAATGATTAGACCTATCTTCTTACGTATGCGCTTAACTGATATGCTTAAAGTGAATCCTTATGCTAAATACATGAAGGATATTATTACAAATAAAATAAAGATACCGGAAGCTGCAATTTCCACCATGCTTGCTAATTATATTTTTAAGGGTGGAATACCAAAGAAACTTGGAGATCCAGGGGTACCAACTATACCATGCTCCATTAAAAGAAACTATGTTAAAACTGCTTTATGTGATCTTGGAGCCGGTGTTAGTATTATGCCTCTCTCTTTATATCGTAGACTTGAACTGAGTAAGTTGACACCTACTGAAATATCTTTGCAAATGGCTGACAAATCAACCGCTATACCTGTCGGTATTTGTGAGGATGTGCTTGTTGTGGTGGCAAATGTCACTATCTTACGGACTTTGTTATTCTTCATATTCCCGTTGACGATAGTATGTCGATTATCCTTGGTAGACCCTTTCTGAATACTACATGGGCTGTTATTGATTGCACCAAAGGCAATGTCACTTTTCATGTTAATGGTAATGAGCATACGGTACACTTTCCGAGGAAACAACCTCAAGTTCATAGCATCAATTCTATTGGAAAAATTCCAACTATTATTATTGGAGGTTTTGAATTTCCTTCCTACTGTCAAGAAGAAATATGATATTCTTATTATAGGGGATGTTCATATCCCCATTGAGGTAACCTAGGTTTATTCGAAATTTCTCCAGTTCCATGTTATTCGGAATGAGTTTGTTAACAAGACTTGATCAACCTTGTTAGTGGATTCCTTTTGATGATCATGAGATGGATGAAACTAGAAGGCACAACCTTCTGTACCCTCTTTTTTACTTTCTGTTATTTAGAATAAATAAAGCAAAAATAGTATTATCTGTCTATTTTTTGAATTATCCATGCAATAAAAAATATCCCAAAAATAAAATTTCTCCAAATGCCCTGCAAATTTAGTATGATTTTATGGAATATTTGAGGATTTTAGGCACTGAGAACACAGCAGGGGGAGCAAGCACCTGGCCATGAGGGTCCAGGGCGCGCCCACCCTTACTGGGCGCGCCCCCTGCCTCATGGGCCCATGGTGGCCCCCTCCACTTATTCCTTCACCCACACACTCCATATTCCTCCCAAAAAAATCCCCATCCAGCTCAAGCACGAGTTCTAGCTCATTTTGCTGCGATTTTCGATCTCCTTGCTCAAAGGTCCATTCACAAAACTGCTTTGGGGGATTGTTCCTTGGTATGGACTCCTCCAATGGTCCAATTAGTTTTTGTTCTAGTGCTTTATTCATTGCAAATTTTTGCTGCCTAGGTGACCCTGTTCTTAAGCTTGAATGTCAAATTTATGAGGTCCCAAGTAATTCTAATGCATGATATAGGCTCTAGGCACTTGTGGGAGTAGTTGCTATCAGTTTTGTTAAGTTTGATTCACTTTTATTTTGAGTTACTAAAAATTTCAGAAATTTTTCAGAGGAAGAAATATGTCTAGAGAAATGTACCAAGGCGGTTCTTCAACAAAGAAAGGACCCTGGCTCGCAATGCGTGAGCAGGACGATGAACCACCAAGGGAAGCTGACGTGCGGCCTTGTGAATGGCCGTAAGAAGAGTTTATGGTCAATGCAGGCATCAAGGATGAATTTGATGCATATGTGCATAATGCCGATCTTGAGGACTTCATGCAAGATAAGTGTCCTCAGTACTACTATTTGACTGATTCATTTGTGAGAAGGTTTAAATTTACATCTTCACGTAATTCTCAAACTGTCCTATTTGATATTTATGATAAATCGTATACCATGGACTTAGAAGATTTCACTACTGCTTGCAAACTCCCGCAGTGGGGCAATGTTAATGCACCCCGTAAATCTGAATATAAAGACTTTCTAGCTAGCATCACTGTGGGAGAATCTAGAGAAATAACACAAGCTACCATAGGGAGCATTCATTTTCCTGCTATACATTATTTTGCTCTGTTCATTGGTAGATGCATTAATGGTAAAGATGAAGCATGTCACATGTGTGTTCCTGATCTTTGTGTTCTCAAGAGTGTTGTATTAGGTGATAAACAATACAACTTGGGGGCAATTGTTGCACGTAGGTTGCATAATAATGGTTTAGTTGGAGATTTGTTTGGAGGGATTTATGCGACCCGTGTGGCTAATTATCTTGGTATACCTCCACATAAAGATGATAGGGAGTTGCCTCCCGCTCATTTAGATTATAATGCTATGGTCAGTCATCATTTTCTTGAGAGGAATGAGCAATTCCTCCAGTATCGACTAATTTTTGACAGACGTCGTGCTGTCCATATTACTCTCCCTGCTCCTGCCCTTTTTGATTATCAGGCAAAAAGAAGATATATTATAACCAGGGAGGAGGCAACCGAGTACGAGAGGAGGACGGAGGCAGCTCGCTGCCGTGCTGTAGCCCAGGAGGCATTGGCTGCTGCATCTCAGAACGACCCCAGTTACAACTTCGGACAGCAGTCAGGCCACCCATGGCCATAGACCAACTTAGGCCAAAAGCCTAAGCTTGGGGGAGTATGTATTTCTCACCGACATTACATTCATGTTCACACACTCATTCTAGTTGTCGGTGCTCATACTCTTTCATTGTACTATCCATGATAGTTTAATTTCTTTTTCTAGTTTTCTTCTTGTGTGTTGGATAAACCTTAAGAAAAACCAAAAGAATTAGTTAGTTTAATTTCCATGCTTGTAGTAGTAATTAAAAAGAAAACCCAAAAAGATTTCTCGTTCTGCTTTTGCTTGTTGGGAGCTTTCCCGTGTAAATAGTTTTCTTTTCTTTTCTTTCCTTTGGGGGTCAAGAGGAGAAGACCATAATGAAAATGTCTAGTGGCTCTAATATGCATGATTGTTGATTTAACCAAGAGCCCATATTACCTTGTCTTCTCCCTTGAATTGAATGCTTGCAGATTCCAGCTTAGTTCAATGCACGTGCACTATTATTATTATCCACATCGTTCGGTTGTGCAAGTGAAAGGCAATAATGACGATATATGATGGACTGATTGAGATGAGAGAAGCTGGTGTGAACTCGACCTCTCTTGTTTTTGTAAATATGATGAGTTCATCATTCCTGATTCAGCCTATTATGAATAAACATGTTTGCAATGACAATTAGAGATTATAGTTGCTTATGCCATGCTTAATTAGCTAGGAGCTTATAATGGTTTACCTTGAGTGCCAACATACTATTAAAATGGTTGTGATGTGGTATGATAGGGTGGTTCCTCTTTGAATGATTCGAGACTTGACTTGGCACATTTTCACGCATGTAGTTGAAACAAATCAACATAGCCTTCACGATATTTATGTTCATGGTGGATTATATCCTACTCATGCTTGCACTCAGTGTTGATTGATTTTAATGCATGTTCATGACTGTTGTCGCTCTCTCAGTTGGTCGCTTCCCAGTCTTTTGCTAGCCTTCACCTGTACTAAGCGGGAATACTGCTTGTGCATCCAAACTCCATAAACCCCAAAGTTATTCCATATGAGTCCACCATACCTTCCTATATGCGGTATTTATTTGCCATTCCAAGTAAATTTGTATGTGCCAAACTCCAAACCTTCAAATGAAATTCTGTTTTGTATGCTCGAGCAGCTCATGTTTCAACTAGGGCTGTCTGTATCTTCCATGCTAGGTGGGTTATTCTCAAGAGGAGTGGACTCCGCTCATCATTCACGAGAAAATGGCTGGTAACCGGGATGCCCAGTCCCATGATCAAAAAGATCAAAGAAAATCAAAATAATTAAACAAAACTCCCCCAGGGTTGTTGCTAGTTGGAGGCACTCGTTGTTTCGAGGAATCCATGGACTGATGCTTGTTGTTGGTGGTGGGGTATAAACTTTACCATTCTATTTGGGAACCGCCTATAATGTATGTAGCATGGAAGATATCGAGATCTCATAGTTGTTGCGTTGACAGTGAAAGTATACCGCTCAAAATGTTATTCATCTCTATTTCAAAATTGAGCTCTGGCACCTCTACAAATCCCTGCTTACCTCAGCGAAGGGCCTATCTATTTACTTTTATGTTGAGTCATCACCTTCTTATTAAAAAGCACCCGCTGGAGAGCACCTCTGTCATTTGCATGCATTACTATTAGTTTATATTGGGTATGACTTGACTTGATCTCTTTTACCATGAATTAAAATGTTTAGTCAGTCCTTGATCTTTAAAGGTGCTCTGCATTTATGTTTTGCGGTCTTAGAAGGGGCTAGCGAGATACCATCTTGTTATATCACATTATGATTGTTTTGAGAAAGTGTTATCATCCGAGATTTATTATTATTGCTCGCTAGTTGATTATGCCATTGATATGAGTAAACATGAGACCTAAGTGTTATTGTGAATATGGTTAGTTCATAATCTTTGCTGAAAACTTGAATGCTGGCTTTACATATTTACAACAATAAGAGCAAACAGAGTTTGTAGAAGTTTTTATTTATCACTTTCGGTTTGTCAACTGAATTGCTTGAGGACAAGCAAAGGCTTAAGCTTGGGGGAGTTGATACGTCTCCAACGTATCTACTTTTCCAAACACTTTTTCCCTTGTTTTGGACTCTAACTTGCATGATTTGAATGAAACTAACCCGGACTGACATTGTTTTCAGCAGAACTTCCATGGTGTTATTTTTATGTAGAAATAAAAGTTTTCAGAATGACCTGAAAATCCACGGAGGAACTTTTCAGAAAATATAAAAAATACTGGCGAAAGAATCAAGGCCAGGGGGCCCACACCCTGTCCACAAGGGTGGGGGGCGCCCCCTCCCCCTGGGCGCGCCCCTGCCTCGTGGGCCCCCTAGATGTCCACCGACCTCAACTCCAACTCTATATATTTGCTTTTGCTAAGAAAAAATTAGAGAGAAAGTTTCATCGCGTTTTATGATACGGAGCCACCGCCAAGTCCTAATCTCTCTCGGGAGGGTTGATCTGGAGTCCGTTCGGGGCTTCGGAGAGGGGGGTTCATCGCCGTCGTCATCATCAACCATCCTCCATCACCAATTTCGTGATGCTCATCGCCGTGCGTGCGTAATTCCATCGTAGGCTTGCTGGACGATGATGGGTTGGATGAGATTTACCATGTAATCAAGTTAGTTTTGTTAGGGTTTGATCCCTAGTATCCACTATGTTCTGAGATTGATGTTGCTATGACTTTGCTATGCTTAATGCTTATCACTAGGGCCCGAGTGCCATGATTTCAGATCTGAACCTATTATGTTTTCATGAATATATGTGAGTTCTTGATCCTATCTTGCAAGTCTATAGTCACCTATTATGTGTTATGATCCGACAACCCCGAAGTGACAATAATCGGGATACTTCTCGGTGATCACCGTAGTTTGAGGAGTTCATGTATTCAGTAAGTGCTAATGCTTTGGTCCGGTACTCTATTAAAAGGAGGCCTTAATATCCCTTAGTTTGCATTAGGACCCCGCTGCCACGGGAGGGTAGGACAAAAGATGTCATGCAAGTTCTTTTCCATAAGCACGTATGACTATATTCGGAATACATGCCTACATTACATTGATGAAATGGAGCTAGTTCTGTGTCACCCTATGTTATAACTATTACATGAGGAATCGCATCTGACATAATTATCCATCACTGATCCAATGCCTACATGCTTTTCACGTATTGTGCTTTGCTTAATTACTTTACCGTTGCTACTGTTACAATTACTAAAAGACTGCTACTATTACTTTTGCTACTGTTACCGATACTATCATACTACTTTGCTACTAAATACTTTGCTGCAGATACTAAGTTATCCATGTGTGGTTGAATTGACAACTCAACTGCTAATACTTGAGAATATTCTTTGGCTCCCCTTATGTCGAATCAATAAATTTGTGTTGAATACTCTACCCTCGAAAACTGTTGCGATCCCCTATACTTTTGGGTTATCACATTCATGCAACTGGCCTCCGTTGACTCGTGTCTCTGGGAGGGCGACGCTTCTGGATTTGGGAGGGCGGCGACGTTCGGCGACGGGGCAGATCCAACGCGGTGGCGTCGACGACGGGTTCGGCGGTGGCCGACGTCGACTCCAGCAGGTATGGATCAGAGGCCCCCCTCCCATTCCCCCCGCATTTCTGGGCGACCACCGTCCTGGTACCACCAACCCTAGACACGGCCAAGTCACAACGCCTTACATCCACTCACACTCCAAGTTTCTGCAACAACAACGTTGTTGCGGAGCGGAATGGCAGCAGCGATGACTGCGCGACGCGGCTGGAGATGTTGTTGCAATTTTTGTAGTAAGGGTCTTGTTACAGAAAATTAGGCGCCGTGTGAGATGTCTTTTCAAGTTTTGCAAGAATGGTCTTGTTGCAGAAAATTAGAGAATAAGAGTTTTTGCAAGAGGGGACTTGTTGCAGAAAATTAGAGAAAAGGAGTTTCCACAACAAAGCTCTTGTTGCAGGCAATTAGCTAAGATGAGGTTTCGCAACTAGAGTAGCTCCTACGCGCCGGCGGCGGGCTGATTTTGCGGTGGGTTGGCAGCCACACCGCACGGGGCGCAACTCAGTCGGGGTCTGGTCAAGACTATCTTGTTTCTGCAACAAAGCGTTTGTTGCGGGAAATAATGAGTGGGCATGCGGGGCGCGGACACCGGATCAGACGGCTATCAGCTCAAGTATCCAACGGCCGTCAAGGCGACGGATAAAATCTAAACATCGGTCGGCGGATGCGTAGTAGCGCCCTTTAAAAAATTCATAATTTTATTATCACAAATTTAAAATTTGTTTGTTAATTTAAAGAATTGTTCTTGGATTTAAAAACTATTTGGAAATTTAAAAAGTGCTCAGAAATTTATAAAAAGTCCGTCAATTTCAAAAATATTAATGGATTAAAAATGCTGACTGAAAATGTTCAAGAAATGGGAAATAGTTCAGGAAGTCTAAAATGGACATGATTTTGATTTTTTTTCATGAAATTGAAAACTATTCATATTTTAAAAATGATCATGAATATGGAAAACAATTAATGAACTCGGAAAATATTTATGAATTTAAAAATTTGGAAAGAAAATTTTAATTGTAGTTCCAGTTTTTTATAAAATGTTAAAATTCATAAAAAAATTCAGAATATTTTTTAAAAAGTGTTTTTTCTTAAACTGTAAAAAGTAAATATGAAAAACCTAGCAGAAAAAAAACTGATTGAGAAATACGTAAAAATGGCCTTGAAGCTTCCTAAAACTTGATGGAAGCGTTCAAAACTGACGTAGAACCATCACTCGTTCTGTCTCTTCATAGCTGGGCCTTGGTCCTTGGGGCATGTTCGACCTCACATATGTTATTGCACAATATGTAATATTGAAATAAGGACGTGACTATGTGGCACCCGAGTGTCAGTTCGTGCGAGCGAACGCTCTCCCCTAAACCCTAAAGGAAGGGCCAGTCGCGTGGCCCTGTCAGGACAGCCTAGAAAAGGACCATGATTATCCTACCTACATTTATTAAGGGATCAAAAACTTTAAAAACTTGTAACTTTTGATTAGAATGTCAAAATTCAAATCCGTTTTCACCGTTGGGTTTCTCGCGACGAGTTCTTCAAAACTAGATCCCAAGTAGGTTTTGGTGAACTTTTTTTTCGAGCAACTTTGTGTGCTATAGAGGCAACTTTAGTGTTATAGAAAAGCAACCCCTTTTCTCCCTAGTATGACTACCTATCAACGAAGGACCCTCTCTAAGTTGGTTACCATGACTACCAATTGACTAGTTTCACCTCTAAATCGTCTACCATAAGGACAAATCCAACGTGGATCACCAAAATTGTCCCAAAATATGTCGGAATCGGCCTCTCTAGATACTTTTAACCATCCAATGACGGTGACCTAATTTGTTCGAACAAGTCCGTACGTCATAAATCCTCCAAACCGAACAACGAGGGGTTGTTATCAGGGCCCCTCAGCGTCAATTGCTCCCTCCAACATGAAGCCAGATCTCATCTCCTCAGACGACAAGAGGAGCAAAATTCGCCCCTCCTAGCCGAGGCCCCTGGGATGGACAAAGAGTACGCATTACAAATGGAGATGCTAACCCAATGGTCAACCTCCAACCACTATATGACAATGCCCTCTTTGCTGCTCCCGAGCAAACACGACGCCCCAAACTAGATGCTGCCTAAATGAGGAGACGTCGTCCCCACTGCGCCAACCATTTATGTTGTAATAAAGAGGTGGTAACAAGAACTTTGAGTATTAAATGCAGCCACATATGAAAAAGACCAAGTTCACTGAACAGAGCCCGTTGGGTGTAGAAAATAAAAACAACCATATGAGTTATATGCACTAGAGTTGTACTTAAAAAGCCAGCAACTTTTGGGATATTTTTGTGCAACTCCAATGCATTCACCAGACAACTCGTGCGTAGTCTCATCCTGACTTGGTATCTAGATAAAGCGGCCACATATAGAAAAACTAAGTTCACCAGGCAACTTGTGTGTAGTCCAAGCCTGAGCAACTCCACAGTTTTCCTTGGGCACCTAGGCAATAGCAGAGGAGAAAACACACACCTGCGCGCACACACACATAGTCATGTGCCTCATATCTCCAGCTAGCAAACCTGGCCAGTTCCACCTGCACCCCTCTACGGTCACACTAAGAGATTCCACCTGAGGAGAGGAAAGTATTGACTCCACCTCTATGACACAAACTGTTGGGGAACGTAGTAATTTCAAAAAAATTCATATGCACACGCAAGATCATGGTGATGCATAGCAACGAGAGGGGAGAGTGTAGTCTACGTACCCTCGTAGACTGTAAGCGGAAGCGTTAGCACAACGCGGTTGATGTAGTCATATGTCTTCACGATCCGACTGATCAAGTACCGAACGTATGGCACCTCCGAGTTCAGCACACGTTCAGCCCGATGACGTCCCTCGAACTCCGATCCAACCGAGTGTTGAAGGAGAGTTTTGTCAGCACGACGACATGGTGACGATGATGATGTTCTACCAACGCAGGGCTTCGCCTAAGCACCGCTACAGTATTATCGAGGTGGACTATGGTGGAGGGGGGCACCGCACAAGGCTAAAAGATCAAATGATCAATTGTTGTCTCTTTGGGGTGCCCTTGCCCCCGTATATAAAGGAGCAAGGGGGGGGTGCAGCCGGCCAACGGAGAGGGCGCGCCGGGAGGAGTCCTACTCCCATCGGGAGTAGGACTCCCCCTGAGGGAGTCCTGGACTAGGGGGTGTCCGGATAGCCGAACTATCATCATCGGCCGGACTCCAAGACTATGAAGACACAAGATTGAAGACTTTGTCCCGTGTCCGGATGGGACTTTCCTTGGCGTGGAAGGCAAGCTTGGCGATACGGATATGTAGATCTCCTACCATTGTAACCGACTCTGTGTAACCCTAGCCCTCTCCGGTGTCTATATAAACCGGATGGTTTTAGTCCGTAGGACAACAACAATAACAACAATCATACCATAGGCTAGCTTCTAGGGTTTAGCCTCCTTGATCTCGTGGTAGATCTACTCTTGTAACATCCACATCATCAATATCAATCAAGCAGGACGTAGGGTTTTACCTCCATCAAGAGGGCCCGAACCTGGATAAAACATCGTGTCCCTTGTCTCCTGTTACCATCCGCCTAGACGCACAGTTCGGGACCCCCTACCCGAGATCCGCCGGTTTTGACACCGACATTGGTGCTTTCATTGAGAGTTCCTCTGTGTCGTCACCGATAGGCTCGATGGCTCCTTCGATCATCAACAACGACATGGTCCAGGGTGAGACTTTTCTCCCCGGACAGATCTTCGTATTCGGCGGCTTCGCACTGCGGGCCAATTCGGTTGGCCATCTGGAGCAGATTGAAAGCTACGCCCCTGGCCATCAGGTCAGATTTGGAAGTCTTAACTTCATGGCTGACATTCGCGGGGACTCGATCTTCAACGAATTCGAGCCACAGCCGAGCGCACCGCACTGTCACGATGGGCATGATTTAGCTCTGCTGCCGGACAGTGCCCTGGAGGTCGCACACGAAACCGCTCCGACCCTTGATTCGGAGCCGGCTGCGCAGATCGAGGACGGGTGGTTAGACACCGCCTCGGGGGCTGCAACCTCTATGGAGATAGAGCCGAATACTGACTTTGTCCCTTCTGAAGCTCGTGACTCCAAGGTGCCGGACTCCTTACCGGACTCCGAACCTCCCGCGCCCCCTTTAATCGAATCCTATCGGGCGTCGATCATAGAGTTCACCGCCGCGGACATCTTTCAACACTCATCTTTTGGCGACATCCTGAGCTCGCTACAGCATCTCTCGTTATCAGGAGAGCCCCGGCCGGACTACGGTCAGGATGATTGGGACGCGGACAGCTATTGTCGAAGATTCAACCGACACGCTAGACTTCGACTCCGGAGACATCGACGGTATGGACGACGATGCCGGAGACGACCAAGAATCAGCGCCTACTAGGCACTGGAAAGCCACCTCAACTCATGATGTATACATGGTGGATACACCAAAAGGAAGTGATGACGAGGAACAACAGGACGCGGCGAAGGATAATTCCCCCGAAAAACAACAAAAACGGCGACGCAAGCGCCGCCCAAAGTCCCGCCTCGATAACAATGGCACCCATACTGACCCAGCCGTCGAGCAGGGCGAACCAGTGGACGAGCAACCCATTCCCGGCGAAAACAATAGTCCAGACGATCTCACGCCGGACACATCACCGGAGCATAAGAACCTTCACAGAAGGCTCGTCGCCACTGCAAGGAGTTTGAAGAAGCAAAAGCAGAAGCTCGAAACGGCGGAAGACGTACTCAGAATGAGATGGAGCAAAGTACTCAAGACCGCAGATAAATACGGCGATAGTCAACACGCAAAGAGCTACCCGAAGCGCAAACTGTTGCCCGAATTTGACGAGGAGGCCGTAGAGCCCCCACAGCCAAAAAAGAAAGAGGCCGCCTGGCCGGATAGACGACCAGATAACAGGCTAAAAGCGGCAAGTGGCGCCGCACATAATTTGGCACATTTCCCAAATAAGGATGCTAGCAAAAAGGATGGCCCAGTCAGGTCCATCTATGGGCCAAAAAAGAAGGCTCCAGGAAGCAACACAACCAGCCGAGTGTGCGAAGATAACGGCACACCTAAATACAGGGGTGCCGCACACCCACTATGCTTCACCAATGAGGTACTGGATCATGAATTCCCAGCAGGATTCAAGCCCGTAAACATAGAGGCATATGACGGAACAACAGACCCCGGAGTCTGGATTGAGGATTATATCCTACACATACATATGACTAGAGGAGACGATCACCATGCCATAAAATACCTACCCCTCAAGCTCAAAGGGCCAGCTCGACATTGGCTCAAAAGCCTCCCAGAAAATACCATTGGAAGTTGGGAAGAGCTTGAGGATGCGTTTCGAGCAAATTTTCAGGGAACTTATGTCCGCCCTCCGGACGCAGACGATTTAAGTCACATAACTCAACAGCCCGGGGAGTCAGCACGCAAATTCTGGAACAGGTTCCTCACCAAAAAGAACCAAATAGTCGACTGTCCGGACGCCGAAGCCTTAGCAGCCTTTAAACATAACGTCCGAGACGAATGGCTCGCCAGACACCTCGGCCAGGAAAAACCTAGAACAATGGCCGCACTAACAAGCCTCATGACCCGCTTTTGCGCGGGGAAGATAGCTGGCTAGCAAGATGCAGCACCAGCGACCCGAGTACATCCGAGGTCAGGGATGGAAACGGGAAATCACGACGCAGAAAAGATCAGCGCAGGAATAAAGAAAGCGGCCCAAATAGCACGGCGGTCAACGCCGGATTCAAAAGCTCTCGGCCGAACAACAAAACAATGCCCCTTAAGGACAACAGTGACGAACTATCCAACCTAAACAAAATCATGGATAGGATATGTCAAATCCACAGTACCCCCGGGAAGCCTGCAAACCATACCCACAGAGATTGTTGGGTCTTCAAGCAGTCCGGCCGACTTAACGCCGAACACAAGGGGCTCGACACACCAAGCGAAGACGATGACGAATCCCACAGGCAGCAGACCGGAGCACAGAAGACTTTCCCACTAGAGGTCAAAACAGTGAACTCACTTCATGTGATAAACTGTGCGGAAGCGATATAAACCTGCTATACTAGGACACCATCCGCAGAATGGGGATAGACCCTACCAAAATTCGCCATAGCAACACTTCCTTCAAAGGAGGGACGCCAGGCCCTTATGCCAAGTGTACAGGCTCTGTACTACTAAAAGTTGTGTTTGGTTCACCCGACAAATTCCGTTGCGAAAAGCTAATCTTCCATATCGCCCCATTCAAAAGTAGCCATCAAGCACTACTGGGACGCGAAGCTTTCGCCCGCTTTAACGCAATACCGCATTTACGCGTCTCTTGCACTCAAAATGCCCGGTCCACGCGGCATCATCCCATTAAAGGGAAACTCCGAGTGTTCCTCGACCATGGAAAATGTGAGACTGCCTTGACAGCCGCACATTAATCCAACCTTGTTGATGAAAGCACCTAAAAACAGGTCATTTAGACCTCGGACACGGTTAGGCGAGTCCGACATAAATAAACAAGGGGCTTCCCAGCCGCACACCTCTTTACAAGGGGCTGCACGTATAAACAATGAGAGCCAATAAAGCTCAATCTTTCCAAATCATACTCTGTTTTAAATACATCTTTCGCACGATATTTTTTCCAAACTAAGTTCTTCTCTTTTACAGATGAATCACGTGCTACACCCGTCCAGGATACAGCACAACGGAGACACAGGCGCAGACGTGCAGCAGGGACCCGTTACAAGGATTCTTTTCAGATTAAGACCCTGCGTAAACCTTTCTTACTGTCTCTTGTTGATACTCATCCCCCGGTTTCCTACCATAACCGAGGAGGAGGCTGGCGTTTTGGCATCGGCCGCGTCAGAAGTTTTCGCCTGTGCCTGGACATTAGGGGCTTAGGGCACTGTTCTGCCCGTTATCATAAAGTCCGAATACCTTAGGGAGTGTTCGGCGTCTCGAGTTAGGCCTTATATGCATCAGCTCCGAATCATGTCTTTGGTCAAATGTTGGGTTTGCCCGGCTCCTGTGTTTTGCTGCCTTACGTTCCGCTCCATCGGCTAACGCGGCACCAGGAGAACTACTGCGATTGTGCCCCGGTTCGGCCGGGCGAGCACCTCAGTAGAGAAAGCCGAAAACTGACTGTCATGATACAGCGAGAGACTGGTCAACCACTCGATTGACTATTGGAATGTTTAGAATTCCTCCGCTTTGACGAAGGACCGCTTCCCGGTCAGGCACACACGCGCCCCGAGTTCGGAGAGCGCGGTGCCTCTAGGGGCTATATCGTAGCCCCACCATCGAGCTCCTATGGCTAAGTGAAAGTGATAAAGCATTATAGTCCGGTTGCCTAGTTTGCTACGCTATCACCTCCTTCAAAGGACCAAGACGTTGGATTAAGTGTGAAAATGCCCTTTTTTGCAAACACCCCCGCACTATGTGCGTGGAGGCTGAAGCCAAAGACTGCCATCTTTCAGGTTATATATACATATACATTAACGGCCGCACAGGAGATATTTCAATACTTGAATGCACAAGTATAAAAAGTCGTTATATTATAAATATGATCTCACAAATCATACACGTCATTTGAACATGACATTCTTCGAGCACTGCGACTCTATTAAACGAGCGCCCTGCAGGACTTCCTCAAAATAGTGCTCGGTGGGTAATCGGCTCTCGTCCGAACCCCGGGACGCAACATCGGTGGCATTCATCTCCGCCCAGTATGTCTTAACACGGGCAAGAGCCATCCGTGCACCCTCTATGCAGGCCGACTGCTTCATCGCCTTGATATGCGGCACCGCCCCAAGGAATTGCTGCAATAAACCAAAATAACTTTTCGGCTTGGGCCTTTCCGGCCATAGATGAGCCACCACATCCGTCATGGCTAGTACGGACAATCTATTCAGCTCAGCCCACTCAGCTAACTGATCGGTCAACGGCAGTGGATGCCCCGGACTATGGAATTGAGACCAAAACAACTCTTCCATTTGATGATCCTTCTGACTTCAGAAGTGCCGAACTGCGTCCACCGCACTCACCGCCAAATCCAGATAAGGATCCTCCGCACTCCACAGCTGGCCCAACTGAGCATAACTCGGATCCGTGAATTTCCTACGCAACAGGAAGGGCTTTCCAGCCATCATGTCTCCGGCCTGATGCAGTTCCTCCTTTATAGCCCGCATTGCAGAACGGGCATCCTTGGCTTCGGCGGTGGCCTTCTTCAGGTCCTCTTGCTCCGCTTGGCGTTCTCTTTCAAGAAACTCATAGCGGTCGGTAGCATCTTTTAATTTCACGGCCATTGCAGCCATTTCCTCCCTGCTTCAGCAGTGAGCAGCCTTCTCGGCTTTTAGCTGCTCCGCTGCCTTCAAGGCAGCCGCATCACTTTTTCTCGCTTGGTCCTTGGCTCGAACAAGCTCCGCCCGAAGGTCTTCCACAGCAGCGGCACCATCTGCATCAAGCATACACGTTGTAAGGAGTGGGCGTCAGCTCCCTTACCAGGTGACCGTGGAAACACCATTTACCTTGCAACTCGTCAAGTCGTTTATTGACCAGCACGATGTCCGCATCCGCAACGTCGAGTTGCCGCTTCAGTTCGGCTACTCTATCAGTCCGGCTGGCTACCGAATGCTCCACCACTTGCATAGGAAAGGCGACATTTCGTAACTAAGATTATGATCCTCGGCACGCTGTCGCTTTCGACAACATACCGAGTCTCAGGGGCTACTATCTATACAGGGCGCACCCTATGTGCAACACTGTCACAAGGTATGTCATTTTTTGCGTACCTCAAACCCCTTCAGTAAACTTCCGACGGCCTCATGTAACCCGCTTTCGGCGGATGAGATCCTTTCAATCACCGCAATCATTAATGTGCGGTGATCTTCTGAGAGAGACGCCCTCTCGAGCAAACCCAGCAGCTCCATCGGCCGCACTCCAGTGGGTGCCGAACTCCCAGGCCCCGCCAGACTCGGGGAGACCCTCCATGACGACACCTCAGGGTCGTCCGCCCCGCCTGATGGGTCGGCAAATGGAGGCGTTTCGCTCTCCATCATCTCCGGATGAAGGTCCCCCGAGGATGGGCTCTGCTGGGAAGGGCTGAGATCCGAACTACAAGGTAAAAACTTCGGTTATCCTTAGAAATAAAATAGGGATGCCTTTTATTGTAAAACTTCCCTTTTTTCTACTTACTGCTCGCTGGAGGGCTGATTCCTTTGGGGAGACTGTACGGCCGGTACTCCTCCCGGCGCAGGACCTTTCGGTGCAGATTTCTTTCCCTGCTTCGAGGCTTTGGCCTCCGGGTTTTCGGAAGCGGTCCTCTTCTCCCCCTGGAGGGAGGGATTCTTGATTCCCCCCTTACTGAGAGCCTGCTTAACAGAGGTGGTAGCTTCCCTGTTCCCCCCTTCGCCTTCCTCCGAAGGCGCAACCTCCAACATTTTGATTAACATGGGATCCGGCGTGGTCTCCAGGAGGGGGGCCGGACACCGTATCAGTTTCGCTTGCGCTATCCAATCCTGTTCAAGGGATAGCTGGTTAAAGGCAAGTCCATGATAAATAAATGGATGATATGTCCAGTCACAGGGCTACTTACTTGAGTATCCGGGCGATTGCAGCTTAGGCCAGCGTCCTCGGTCAAGTCCGGACACACTTCTTGTGGTCCGAAGAACAGTTTGTACATCTCCACAGGTTTTGTACCCATAAAGTGTTGAAGAGCTCGTGGTCCCTTCGGATTGAACTCCCACAGGCGGAGGGGGCGACGTTTGCAGGGCAAAAGACGCCGAATCAGCATGACCCGCGCCACTACGACCAGATTGATCTCCTTCTCTTGGAGATCTCGAATCCGGCCCTGCAATAGGGGTACGTCCTTGGACGGCCCCCAGTCGAACCCTTTGTTGACCCACGATGTCAGCCTTGGTGGAGGGCCTGGGCGAAAGGCGGGCGGCAGCCTCTGCCTGCTGCCCCTGGGAGCGGTGATATAGAACCACTCCTGTTGCCACAAACCGAGCTCCTCCTGAAAAGAGCCCTCGGGCCATGGAGCATCGGCCCTCTTGCTTATAACCGCCTCGCCGCACTCTGCCTGACGCCCCTCAATCATCTTCGGCTCCACATTGAAGGTTTTGAGCCACAAACCAAAGTGACGGGTAGTGCGGAGGAAGGCTTCGCAAACAACAATAAATGATGAGATATGGAGGATAGACTCCGGAGCCAGGTCGTGGAATTCCAGCCCATAGTAAAATAGGAGCCCCCTCACGAAGGGATCCATCGGGAAGCCTAAACCCCGACGGAGGTGAGGCGCGAACACGACGCTCTCGCCAGGCTCAGGGGTGGGAATGACTTGCCCTTGGGCAGGCAACCTATGCGAAATCTCGTAGGTTAAGTACCTGGCGTCCCTAAGCTTTAGCACGTCCTCTTCCGTGACGGAGGAGGGCATCCACCGGCCATGAAGGTCGGAGCCGGACATTGTCGAAGGTCCGAAGTACCCGAATCTGGAGCCCTGGGTGTTGGAACTCGGGGCGAGGGGCGGATTCGATTGAGGATTGAAGAAAAGAACGGGCCTTGGTCTCATTATAAAGGGGGAGAATACCAAGAGTCGTCTTCATGACCGTTTAGAACTCGCCTTCGATGGAGGGGGCGTGGCAACGGGCACGGTTGGGTTACCCACGCTCGTATTGATGAGAATCCCGGAATAAGGGGAACACGATCTCTGCTTCGACAAGACGTGCCAAGGAAACCGCTTCACTAAACGCGCTGAGGTGGTATAATAAAAACGATTCGAGTAAAGGCTTGGTTGTGGTGAGACGTCACGCCACGAAATACGTCAGCAGATTGAACTTGTGTAAATATTATTCTCTGTACGGTGGAATGTGGAATTTATCTTGCAGAGCCGGACACTATCCTGGTGTTCACAATCTTCTACAAATTATTCGGAGAAGGAACCCGCCTTGCAATGCCGAAGACAATATGCACGCCGGACTCATCGTCATTGAAACCTTGTTCAGGGGCTACTGAGGGAGTCCTGGACTAGGGGGTGTCCGGATAGCCGAACTATCATCATCGGCCGGACTCCAAGACTATGAAGACACAAGATTGAAGACTTCATCCCGTGTCCGAATGGGACTTTCCTTGGCGTGGAAGGCAAACTTGGCGATACGGATATGTAGATCTCCTACCATTGTAACTAACTCTGTGTATCCCTAGCCCTCTCCAGTGTCTATATAAACCGGATGGTTTTAGTCTGTAGGATAACAACAATAACAACAATCATACCATAGGCTAGCTTCTAGGGTTTAGCCTCCTTGATCTCGTGGTAGATCTACTCTTGTAACATCCACATCATCAATATCAATCAAGCAGGACGTAGGGTTTTAACTCCATCAAGAGGGCCCGAACCTGGCTAAAACATCGTGTCCCTTGTCTCCTGTTACCATCCGCCTAGACGCACAGTTCGGGACCCCCTACCCGAGATCCGCTGTGTTTGACACCGACACCCCCCCTTTCCTAGTTGGATTAGGTAGGAGGGGGAAGGAGTGGAGGAGAAGAAGGATGGGGGGGGGGGCGCCGCCCCCCTCTCCTTGTCCTATTCGGACTGGGGGGGGGGGCACGGCCCAGCCCTAGCCGCCTCTCCTCTCTTCCACCTAGGCCCAATAAGGCCCATTATGTTCCCGGGGGGTTTTGGTAACCTCCCGGTATTCCGGTAAAATCCCGATTTCACCCGGAACACTTCCAATATCCAAACATAGGCTTCCAATATATCAATCTTCATGTCTCGACCATTTCGAGACTCCTCGTCATGTCCGTGATCACATCCGGGACTCCGAACAACCTTCGATACATCAAAACATATAAACTCATAATATAACTGTCATCGTAACGTTAAGTGTGCGGACCCTATGGGTTTGAGAACTATGTAGACATGACCGAGACACGTCTCCGGTCAATAACCAATAGCGGAACCTGGATGCTCATATTGGCTCCAACATATTCTACGAAGATCTTTATAGGTCAGACCGCATAACAACATACGTTGTTCCCTTTGTCATCGGTATGTTACTTACCCGAGATTCGATCATCGATATCTCAATACCTAGTTCATTCTCGTTACCGGCAAGTCTCTTTAATCGTTCCGTAATACATCATCCCGCAACTAACTCATTAGTTGCAATGCTTGCAAGGCTTAAGTGATGTGTATTACCGAGAGGGCCCAGAGATACCTCTCCGACAATCAGAGTGACAAATCCTAATCTCGAAATACGCCAACCCAACATGTACCTTCGGAGACACCTGTAGAGCACCTTTATAATCACCAAGTTACGTTGTGACATTTGGTAGCACACAAAGTGTTCCTCCGGTAAACGGGAGTTGCATAATCTCATAGTCATAGGAACATGTATAAGTCATGAAGAAAGCAATAGCAACATACTAAACGATCATGTGCTAAGCTAACGGAATGGGTCATGTCAATCACATCATTCTCCTAATGATGTGATCCCATTAATCAAATGACAACTCATGTCTATGGCTAGGAAACATAACCATCTTTGATCAACGAGCTAGTCAAGTAGAGGCATACTAGTGACAATCTGTTTGTCTATGTATTCACACATGTATTATGTTTCCGGTTAATATAATTCTAGCATGAATAATAAACATTTATCATGATATAAGGAAATAAATAATAACTTTATTATTGCCTCTAGGGCATATTTCTTTCACAAACTTAATTACAGGTATCTAAAACCTTTAGATATTTATCAAATAATAATGGTCTTGATAAATGTTTCTGTTCATGAGGATTGGGCAACTGGATACATGGTTTTAGGCAAACTATATGTTGATCGTGGGCAACTAGATACTTGGTTTTAGGCAATTGTATGGTTGATTGTGGGCAACTATGACACCTGAAAAAGGGATAAAGAACATACACATGTTCATTTTTGGAGGGTTCACAGATAAATTTAATCCCCTAAAAACACTTCACGATTTTAGTTATGCCCCATGACCAACTCCACCCTGCTCCCCCTTTATGACTATTCGCCAAGTATTTATGATCATACCATGGATCACATCCCTAGGAGATAAATTCTTGATGCATGTCTATGACTCAAACTTGAAAGGTATCTAAAACCTTTATATATTAGTCAAATTATGGTCTTGGTAATATTTCTGTTCATGAGGATTAGGCAACTAGATACATGGTTTTAGACAACTGTATGGTTGATTGTGGACAACTGGATACATGGTTTTAGATAACTATACGGTTGATTGTGGGCAACTGGATACATGGTTTTAGACAACATAACAGTTGATTGTAGGCAACTATGACACCTAAAGGGATAAAGAACGTACACATGTTCATTTTTGGAGGGGGTCACAAATAAACTTAATCCCCTAAAAACACTTTGTGGTTTTAGTTGTGTCCCCATGACCAGCTCCACACCGCTCCCCCTTTTTGATCATTCACCTAGTATTTACGATCATACCAAGGGATCCAACCCCGAGGAGATGAAATTCTTGATGTGTCTCTATGACACAATCTTAATTGAAAGGTATCTAAAACCTTTACACATAAGCCAAATCATGGTCTTGGTAATATTTTTGATCATAAGGATTGGGCAACTAGATACATGGTTCTAGGCATCTGTATAGCTGATTATGGGCAACTATGACACCTTGAAAAGGATAAAAAACATACACATGATTGCTTTTTAGGGGTTCACAGATAAACTTAATCTCATAAAAACTCCATGGTTTTAGTTATGTCCCCATGACTAGCTCCACCCCACCACCCTCTATGCTCATTCGCCAAGTGTCTACGATCATACCAAGGGATCGGAACCAAAGAGAAGAAATTCTTGACACACCACTATGACACAAACTTAATTGAAAGGTATCTAAAACCTTTAGATGTTGGCCAAATCATCGTCTTGGTAATGTTTTTGTTCATGTGGATTGGGCAATGTGATACATGCTTTTAGGCAATTGTATGGTTAATTGTGGGCAACTATGTTATCTTTCATGTATTGTGCATAAAAAAGGATGCAAACTATGTAGGGCAACTTAGAGTATTCATTCTAGCACAAGTTAACTAGAAAATAAAAAAGGGGGAAACATAGCAGCTCTAAGTGTTTCTGACCAGAACAGAAGAAAGCAGCTCTGAGCTAATTTATGTGCAACTCGTGTGTATTTCCCAAACAACTTAGCTACCAAAAAAAGCACGCAGACAAAGACATGACCTTGTTACCCCCTCCCCTACCGACTCTGTCGCTCCATCGTGATCTTGTTAGACCCATGTACGCCCTTTCTCCTGTGGATAAAAGTGTGACATGTTTGTGTTAACCTAGGATAAAAACATGTGTGGAAAAACTAAAAAAATAAAGAAAATGAAGCATACCACAATAAAATTGTCCCTATAAATTGGAGCAACTCATGCTAAAAATTGAAGCAACTAGTTGCGAAAAGTCCCTGACAGTAAGAATTAATTGGGGAGTGACACACAAATATAAGATGGTGGACTAAAGATAACCGGGAAGAATCCCCTATAAATTTCATAAAATAAAATTAACTTTTCTTGTAATTCCAGGAAACTCATGTTAAAAACTAGAGCAACTAATTGCAAGTAGTTCCATGACAGTGGGAACCGGGTTGTAGAGTAACAAGTCAAAAAGGTCGGTTGAAGATCACTGAATATAAAGCCCCCATGTATTTGGTAAAAACTAAAGCAATTTTAGTTGAAATTTGCACTCATTTTGTGGAGTAACAAGAAATATAAAAGGTAGACTGAAGATCAATGAATATAAAGCCCCCATGCATTAGTAAAAACTAAAGCAACTTTAGTTGAAGTTTGCACTCATTTTGTGGAGTAACAAGAAATAGAAAAGGTAGACTGAAGATCGTTGAATATAAAGCCCCCATGTATTCAGTAAAAACTGAAGCAACTTTAGTTGAAATTTGAGACAAACACATGCTTGTAATTGAAACAACAAAATCGCGAAAGAGTGAGTTTACGACAGTAAAATCAGTGATATCTCAGGCAAAACAAACACCAAAAACCCCTGAGTTGCATGGAACACATTCATTTCATTTTATAAAGAAAAATAAAAAGGTGATAGTAGCATATATATAGGAGAATTATATCACATAAAAAAGCAAACATGTGTAAGTGGCATCGGCTAGTTTTCTTTAGGTGAACAAATGTTAGACATGTGTAGGTGGCATGCATGTGTGGCAGAGTACCTTGATGATGAGGTTCTGGTCCTGAGTCCACTGACTGAGATCGATGGCGCCGTGGCCGGTAAGCAGCTCCATGAGGATGATGTCAGATGCGTACATGTCGCTCTGTAGTGTTAGCTTCCGCGTGTGTGAGACGAAATCCTCGTTAGTATAACCACAAACATGATCAACATGCCAAATTCTACAAAAATTGTGCAAGACTGGCCATTACTAGCGCTTATTCAGGGTCGATGTAGTCAAAAGGTCCCCAACATCCTGGTGGTGGCGTACAAATCCAGGCCCTACTACATCATTTTGGCCAGCCTGAAGTCTGAAATCTGCAGTATTTTTTTCAGGTCATGGTTGCACGCACCATGATATTCCCCCTACTAAAAATAGATTAGGTGATTAGCAAAACGAAAACACGCCCGTCTTAGTTTTTAAAAGCAACTCTGTTAGGGCATTATTTTTCCTGGTTTGTTTTGGTGGTTGATGACAATACTTTTGCAGACTAATCGTATGCATTAAGCTTTTCAGGTTATCTAATATAAGGGCACTATGCGATTGTTACCCCTCGAGGACTTCACTTTAGACGAATTATTTTCCCTCGTTTCTTTTCGGTGGATTAAGTCGTAGGGATAACCATACTATCAAGAGGGGATCCGTTTCGGAAGAGTATGGGCCTTCTTCCTGCTTCTTTGGAGTATCCGTGCTGTGCAAAACAAGGGGTGCTAGGTGCTAAGAGGTAGTACCGCGGCCAGGGCGGTAGTACCACCTATCGGCGATAGTACCGCTTGTTAGTGCCGCTGGTACTACCGCCATGATGTGGTCTCGATTTTTCGTGTCGGGTTTCCTTGAAGGACCATGCAGGGGAGCAGTAGTAGGGACGCCAGTAGGGTGTGGTAGTACCGCTTATTAGCGGTAGTACCGCTCCTACGTCCGCTCCAACTATCGCTCAGCTCGCTGCCCTCCTCTGTTTTCTAGCGGCAGTACCGCTTATCGGCTGTAGTACTGCCCACAGGGCGGTAGTACCACCCTAGTGCATGTACTTCTTCTCCCTCAACCCTGGTTGCCCTATGCCTACTTGCCACAGCGGTAGTACCACTGTGGCAGCGGTAATACCGCTTCGGCAATGGTAGTACCGCCCAGATACGGGCTGCGGGCTGCATAACGGTTGGATGTGTCCCCCCACTATATAAAGGGGTCTTCTTCTCCAAGAAGACTTACCTCTTCCATCCCCAAGCTCCATTCTTGCTCCAAGATCCATTTTCGCCTGATCTCTCTCCCTAGCCAATCAAACTTGTTGGTTTCTAAGGATTGGTTGAGAAGGCCCCGATCTACACTTCCACCAAGAGAAATTTGATTCCCCCCACTAATCCCTTGCGGATCTCGTTACTCTTGGGTGTTTGAGCACCCTAGACGGTTGAGGTCACCGTGGAGCCATATTCCATTGTGGTGAAGCTTCGTGGTGTTGTTGGGAGCCTCCAATTAAGTTGTGGAGATTGCCCCAACCTTGTTTGTAAAGGTTCGATCGCCGCCTCCAAGGGCACCAATAGTGGAATCATGGCATCTCACATTGTGTGAGGGCGTGAGGAGAATACGGTGGCCCTAATGGCTTCTTGGGGAGCATTGTGCCTCCACACCGCTCCAACGGAGACGTACTTCCCTTCAAAGGGAAGGAACTTCGGTAACACATCCTCATCTTCACCGGCTCCACTCTTGGTTATCTCATTCCTTCACTTGTGTAAGCTTATATTGTGTTGCATCTCTTGCTTGCTTGTGTGCTTTTTGTTGTTGCATCATATAAATGTTGCTCACCTAGTTGCATATCTAGACAACCTACTTTGATGCAACATTTAAATTGGTAAACAAAAGCTTAAAATTGTTAGTTGTCTATTCACCCCCTCTAGTCAACTATATCGATCCTTTCAATTGGTATCAGAGCCTCATCTCTTTATTAAGGACTTTGTCGTCTGAAGAGTATGGTTGACACCGTAGACGGTGAGAAGGAGCACCCCGGTGTGATTCCGTCCTCATCTACCGTCGAAGGGGGAACCTCGGTCTCACATGAGGAATTCAATGTGGCTTTGGACACATTGAAAAACCTCCTTGACGGCTGAGGTCAAAGGCATGCTTAAGAACTTTCTTGATGGTCTCAAATTATCCACCGCACCGTTGGAAGTGGTCGATCCCACTAACAAGGTGATGGATGCTAACTCCAACAAGGGGGAAGCTACTAGTGAGAAAGTCCCTTTGTCTAGTGGTAGAAATGGTAGCGGCACTTTTTCCCATGTGGAACCGCCACTTACTTATGGAGGACTGATTCCCTCTACCCATTTAAATCATGTCGGTTCTCCCCCTAAGATTGTGAAAAATGAGGATTTTGATGCTTGGGTCTATCGCTTTGAGCGTCATTTAAACCATGTTAACACTAATCTTTGGAGAATCATTGAAGAAGGTTTCTATCCGCACGACCGAAGCAACTTCACCCCAAGAGAAGCCGCAAATAATCAATTCAATGAGAATGCTCTCTTCATCCTTCAAGATGCTATTCCACCCAAAGATATTGCTCATCTCCAACCCTTCATCGTGGCCAAGGAAGCATGGCACCATGTTGTTTCCCTCTACAAGGGAAGCGTAAGCATTCAACCCTCCAACTATGAAGTGGTGCAAGATGAAGTCGATGAGTTTGCAATGAATGGAGATGAAGAACCTCATGAGCTTTACCGGAGATTAACCACTCTCGCGGTCTCACTCCGAGATCGTGGGAGCAAGGATACAGATGACAATTGGATCAAGGGCAAGTTCCTCAAGGCCATGATGCCCTACCACAAGGCCATGTCCTCCGCCATCCATGAAAGGCCGGACTTCCACACTTTGTCCTCAAGTGAAGTGTTCAATGAGTTTGTGGCAATGAGGATCTTGGACAAGACCGCCAACAATGCGGTGTTGCATTCTCAAAGAGCAAAGAAGCCCAACCTCGCCTTGAAGGCCAAGGTTTTTGTGGAAGAAGAGGATGGTGAGGAAGAATAGGATAGAAACCCCGAAGATACTAAGTATGATTACCATGGGCACACGGCTCTTGCTTCAAGGCAATTTTGGAGCAAGAAGAACACAAGGCTCAACTTCAACAAGAATAACTCAAGTGGCTTCAGGGGCAAGCAACGTGTGAGAACATGCTACAACTATGGGAATGTGAGTCATTTTGTTGCGGAGTGCCCTTACGAGAAGAGGGAAGACAATGGTGGCAAGCTCATCTGAAAAGACAAAGCCAAGTCCTTCCCCAACAAGAACAACTTCACCAAGAAGACTCCAACTAAAGGGTTGGTGGTAGTGAAGCCATGGCCATGGCCTCCGTTTCCATTGCCACAACTCCACGGGTGTCCCTCTTCGACTCACCCAACAAGAACATCACCGCCAAGTGCCTCATGGCTAAAGCCACTAACAAGGTAACCCCCAACATCAAAACCACCATCATTACTAATCCCTCCTTGATGGATTGCATTGATGAAAGTGAGGGGTCTAATTAGGAAGTAAATGAATTTGAGTTTTTTATGAGTAACCTCAAGGGCAAATCCAAGAAGCACTTCGTTTCTCTCTTGGAACAACTTGGTGAAGCCAATGACATGATCGAGGATCATGAAGAAACCATCTCTAAGATGGAAGGTCATAGTCATGACTATGCCAATGAGATATCGGATCTCTCTAATGCTCTTGAGGAAGAGCGTGTGCATCGTTTGGCTCTTGAGGAGTCACACAACAATGACCATGCTAAATTAAAGAAATATCTTGATCATGCTCTTTTGTATCTCGTGTGCTAAATTCTGAGAAAGCTAAACTTGGGATTGACCATGCTAGACTCGAGGAGGAGTTTGATATACTCGACAAGGCTCACAAGGTCTTGAAGGGTGCTCATGCTAGCCTCAAGGAGTCTCATGATCAACTCCAAGTGAAGCTAACCAAGGCGAAAGCCACCTTTCCTCATATGGTATTAATTGATAATGCAAATGCTAATAACCCATGTTGTGAGCATGTGCATCTTGTGGAGGAGATGCCAAGTTGAAAGAACAACTTGAGAGAGGCCTTGTGATGTGCATACAAGGTGAGAAGAACCTCAATGACCTTTTGAGCAATCAAAAGGAAGTTGTGGCCAAGGAGGGAGTTGGGTTTGCACCCAAGTCCAAGAACAAGAAGAAGAACGACAAGACCAAACAACCTCCCCCTCTCAAGCAAACTTTTGTGAAGGAGGGAGAGGGTGCTCTAAAGGAGAAGAAGAACAATGTGAAGGGTGGTGATGTCAAAAAGGGCAATGCCACCCCTTCCAACAAAGCCGGCGACTTTAACCCTTCTTATGTATTGTGCCGTGCTAGTGATGGGCATGTTTATGCTAAATTTGTTTGTTCTCCTTATGAGTACATTGAATGGTCTATTTGGGTTCCTAAGACCCTTGTTACTAACATCAAAGGACCCATTACAAAATGGGTACCTAAAAACCAAGCATCAATCTCTTGGAGGTGTTTGCTTACGATGGGGGATCATGGTTGCTCGATAGTGGAGCCACAAATCATATGACCGGAAGAAAGGACTTGGTGGTGGACGTGCACAAGATCCCATCTATGCCCACCAACATCGAGTGGGCTGATGCCTCGTCTTCTAAGGTATTGAGTCTTGGCAAGGTTGTCATTTCTCATTATCTCACGATCGAGAAAGTCATGCTTGTTGAGTCCCTTGCATACAATCTACTTTCTGTTTGTCAACTTGCACTCATGGGCTTTGCCACATTCTTTGATATTGATACCGTGGCCCTCTTGTGGAGCAAGACTCTTAAACTAGCCTTTTTTGGGCATGTCAAGAACGGTCTTTATGTGATTAACTTTTCGGAGCGACCCACTAAGACCGCGACATGCCTAATGGCTAAAGTTGATGTGGGGTGGCTTTGGCATTGATACGTCCATTTTGCATCATGCTTTTATGTCAATATTTATTGCATTATGGGCTGTTATTTCACGTTATGTCACAATACTTATGGCTATTCTCTCTTATTTTACAAGGTTTACATGAAGAGGGAGAATGCCGGCAGCTGGAATTCTGGGCTGGAAAAGGAGCAAATATTGAAGGACTATTCTACGCAACTCCAAAAGTCCTGAAACTCCACGGAATACCTTAGAATAAATAAAGAAAAATCATCGCCAAAGATGAAGGCCAGGGGGCCGACACCCTGCTCACAAGGGTGGGGGGCGCCCCCCTAGGCGCGCCCCCTACCTCGTGGGCCCCCTGGTGGCTCTCCGACGCCCGTCTTCTCCTATATGAAGTCTTTTGATGGGGAAAAATAACAAGCAACCTTTGAGACTCCGCCGCCACGAGGCGGAACCTTGGCGGAACCAATCTAGGGCTCCAGCAGAGCTGTTCTGCCAGGGACACTTCCCTCCGGGAGGGGGAAATCATCACCATCGTCATCACCAACGCTCCTCTCAGCGGGAGAGGGAAATATCCATCAACATCTTCACCAGCACCATCTCATCTCCAAACCCTAGTTCATCTCTTGTATCCAATTCTTGTCTCCAAGTCCGGGATTGGTGCTAGTAGGTTGCTAGTAGTGTTGATTACTCCTTGTAGTTGATGCTAGTTGGTTTATTTGGTGGAAGATCATATGTTCAGATCCTATATGCGCACTATTACCCCTCTGATTATGAACATGAATATGCTTTGTGAGTAGTTTCATTTGTTCCCGAGGACAAGGGAGAAGTCTTGCTATTAGTATTCATGTGAATTTGGTATTCGTTTGATATTTTGATAAGATGTATGTTGTCTAACCTCTAGTGGTGTTATGTGAACGTCGACTACATAACACTTCACCATTATTTGGGCCTAGAGGAAGGCATTGGTAAGTAATAAGTAGATGATGGGTTGCTAGAGTGACAGACAAGGTTGTCAGAATCGCGATTCTGTCATACGATTCTACGACTTTACGATCCAAACTAACCCATATGATTCTACGATTTTAGTTCTTAGAATCTACGTTTCTACGATTCTGATAGTGAAGATTCTATGAGTTGCGATCCTACCATCGAAGCTCCGATCCGATTCAAGATCACGATTCTGACAACCTTGGTGACAGAAGCTTAAACCCTAGTTTATGCGTTGCTTCGTAAGGGGTTGATTTGGATCCATATGTTTCATGCTATGGTTAGGTTTACCTTAATACTTTTGTTGTAGTTGCGGATGCTTGCAATAGAGGTTAATCATAAGTGGGATGCTTGTCCAAGTAAGGGAAGTACCCAAGCACCGGTCCACCCACATATCAAATTATCAAAGTACCGAACGAGAATCATATGAGCGTGATGAAAACTAGCTTGACGATATTCCCATGTGTCCTTGGGAGCGCTTTTCCTATTATAAGAGTTCGTCCAGGCTTGTCCTTTGCTACAAAAAGTATTGTGCCATCTTGCTGCACTTTATTTACTTTTGTTACTTGTCGCTCTTTACCATTTATCTTATCACAAAACTATCTGTTACCACTTATTTCAGTACTAATAGAGAATACCTTGCTGAAAACCGCTTATCATTTCCTTCTGCTCCTCGTTGGGTTCGACACTCTTACTTATCCGAAGGACTACGATAGATCCCCTATACTTGTGGGTCATCAAGACTCTTTTCTGGCGCCTTTGCCGGGGAGTGAAGCACCTTTGGTAGGTGGAATTTGGTAAGGAAAAATTTATTTAGTGTGCTGAAATTTTCTGTCACTTGTTACCATGGAAAGTAATTGTTTGAGGGGCTTGTTCGGGGTATCTTCACCCCGTCCAGTTGAGCCAAGAGTTGCTCCTCAACCTACTGAACCTACCGAATCTATTGAAAATGAAACTTCTTTTGAGATTCCTTCGAGTATGATGGAAAAACTGATAGCTAATACTTTTGCAGGAGATGGAACAAAGCATCCTGATGAACATCTACGCTTTGTGGATGAAATTTATTGACTATTTAAGCTTGCAGGTATACCAGATGATGCCGTTAAGAGGAAGGCTTTCCCTTTATCTTTGGAGGGAGACACATTGACATGGTATAGGCTATGTGATGATACGAGATCATGGAACTATAAAAGATTGAAATTGGAATTTCATCAAAAGTATTACCCTATGCATCTTGTTCATCGTGATCGCAATTATATATATAATTTTTGGCCTCACGAAGGAGAAAGCATCGCTCAAGCTAGGGGGAGGCTTAAATCAATGTTATATTCATGGTGCAATCATGAGCTCTCAAAATTGACAATTCTCCAGAATTTTTATGCTCGGCTTTCTGATAATAATCACACCGTGCTCGATACTTCTTGTGCTGTCTCTTTTATGATGAAGTCTATTGAATTGGGATGGAATTTATTGGATAGAATTAAACGCAACTCTGAAGATTGGGACCTCGATGAAGGTAAGGAGTCAGGTATTACACCTAAGTTTGATTGTGTTAAATCTTTTATGGATACCGATATTTTCCGTAAGTTTAGCACTAAATATGGACTTGACTCTGAGATAGTAGCTTCTTTATGTGAATCGTTTGCTACTTATGTTGATCTCCCCAAGGAGAAGTGGTTTAAATATCATCCTCCCATATAAGTAAAAGTAGCTGCACCTATTAAAGTTGAAGAAAAGATTGTCACTTATAACGATCCTATTGTTCCTACTTCTTATGTTGAGAAACCCCCTTTCCCTGTTAGAATGAAGGATCATGCTAAAGCTTCAACTGTTGTTCGTAAAAGCAATACTAGGACTTATACACCTCCTGAGCGAGTCAAAGTAGAACCCAATATTGCTATTGTTAAAGATCTCTTTTCTGATAATATTGATGGGCATGTTATTCAATTCACTGGTGAAACTGCTAGAATTACTAAACCCTGTGATAGAGATAAACATAGTCCTGTGGTAGGCGTGCCTGTTATTTCTGTTAAAATAGGAGATCATTGTTATCATGGCTTATGTGATATGGGTGCTAGTGCTAGTGTTATACCCATGGCTTATACAAAGAAATTATGCATGATATTGCACCTGCTGAGTTAGAAGATATTGATGTTACAATCAAACTTGCCAATAGAGATACCATATCTCCAATGGGAATTGTTAGAGATGTTGAAGTCTCGTGTGGGAAAACCAAATATCCCGCTGATTTTCTTGTTCTTGGTTCTCCACAAGATAGCTTTTGTCCCATTATATTTGGTAGACCCTTCTTGCGTACTTCTAATGCTAAGATAGACTGCAAAAAGAATGTTGTTACTGTTAGCTTGGACGATATGGTCCATGAGTTTAATTTCTCTAAATTTAGTAAACAACATCCTGAGGAAGAATTGCCGAGTAAGGATGAAATTATTGGTCTTGCTTCTATTGCTGTACCTCCTAGTGATCCTTTAGAACACTATTTTGTTGGGCAACGTAGTAATTTCAAAAAAAATTCCTACGCACACGCAAGATCATGGTGATGCATCGCAACAAGAGGGGAGAGTATTGTCCATGTACCCTCATAGACCGTAAGCGGAAGCATTATGACAACACGATTGATGTAGTCGTACGTCTTCACGATCCGACCGATCCAAGCACCGAACATACGACACCTCCGAGTTCAGCACACGTTCAGCTCGATGACGATCCCCGGACTCCGATCCAGCAAAGTGTCGGGGATGAGTTTCGTCAGCACGACGGCGTGGTGACGATGATGATGTTCTACCGACGCAGGGCTTCGCCTAAGCACCGCAACGATATGACCGAGGTGGAATATGGTGGAGGGGGGCACTGCACACGGCTAAGGAACAATCACGAAGATCAACTTGTGTGTCATGGGGTGTCCCCCTGCCCCCGTATATAAAGGAGCAAGGGAGAAGGAGGCCGGCCCGAGGAGGAGGGCGCGCCAAGGGGAGTCCTACTCCCACCGGGAGTAGGACTCCTTTCCTAGTCCAACTAGGAGAAGGGGGGAAAGGAGGGAAGTGGAGAAGGAAGGGAGAGGGGGCCGCGCCCCAAACCCTTTTTCCAATGCGGACTGGGCTTGGGAGGGGCGTGCGCCACCTCCTGGCTCCTTCCCACTAAGGCCCATTAAGGCCCAATACTCTTTCCCGTATTCCCGTAACTCCCCGGTACTCCAAAAAAATACCTGAATCACTCGGAACCTTTACGATGTCCGAATATAGTCGTCCAATATATCGATCTTTATGTCTCGACCATTTCGAGACTCCTTGTCATGTTCCCGATCTCATCCGGTACTCCGAACTCCTTCGATACATCAAAACTCATAAACTCATAATAAAACTGTCATCGAAACCTTAAGCGTGCGGACCCTACGGGTTCGAGAACTATGTAGACATGACTGAAACACGTTTCCGGTCAATAACCAATAGCGGAACCTGGATGCTCATATTGGCTCCTACATATTCTAGGAAGATCTTTATCGATCAAACCGCATAACAACATACGTTGTTCCCTTTGCCATCGGTATGTTACTTGCCCGAGATTCGATCGTCGATATCTCAATACCTATTTCAATCTCGTTACCGGCAAGTCTCTTTACTCGTTATGTAATGCATCATTCCGTAACTAACTCATTAGCTACATTGCTTGCAAGGCTTATAGTGATGTGCATTACCGAGAGGGCCCAGAGATACCTCTCTGACAATCGGAGTGACAAAACCTAATCTCGAAATACGCCAACCCAACATGTACCTTTGGAGACACCTGTTGTTGGGGATATTACCACTAGGCATAAACCGGCCTACTTGGGCCGGGTTAACTTCCTTAGTGGCATAAACAGATGAAGGCCCAAGGCCTGTAGTCGGTTAGAACATGTAGCCGTGAAATGACCTGATGTATGGCTTGTATTGTAAGTAAGGAATAGAGAGATACCAATCGGAATACGAGTATGAACCGGTTAGGACTCTATGGACCGACGGGCGTCACCCGTGTATATAAGGGGACGACCCGGTGGTGGTTCAAGACAGACAACCACAACTCGAGCCTAGGCGAAGCTTGTTTGCTCCCTAGCCATCGAGATCATATCAATTCCATCACAACTAGACGTAGGCTTTTACCTTCATCGAAGGGGCCGAACTAGTATAAAATCCTCGTGTCCTTGTGTCCGCTTTAACCCCTTCAAGTAAACTCGTAGCGATGGCTCCACGACTAAGTCCTTTCGCTAGGACATCTGCCGTGACAAATCCATGATAGTTGGCGCCCACCGTGGGGCTATCGCACGATGGTTTGACGATCTTGGAGGGCAAGCTCAAGGGACTCGAAGGCTATGTTGTGGGCCGGATGACCAAGAGTCGTCGGGGCAGGATCTACATCGACGACGCAGGATGGGGTCCCGAGGCCGATTCATTCGAGTACGGGTACCGGGTCCCCTTTGGTGGCATACACGTTTTCATTGGCAAAATCGGTGAGCCTGGGCGTGAGCCGGACATCTGCACCAACCTGATCGAGACGGCTCAGCGTGCGAGATCTACCCGGGTTAAACCGGCCGTGAAGCGTGTCTTCATTGGAGTCGTCGACGAAGGTGAGCGTGAGGACGAGTCAGAACACGGTAATGAGACCGTCGTCTATTCTGATGACGAGTCCTCGACCGGAGAGACCGAATCGCTATACCAGTTGCAAGACGACCAGATTAGGGGCTGTTCCGATGGCGACAGTATTCCGGACCCCCCGGGCCATGTCAACCGGGTTGGAATATTCATGGCCGGTACACAGGCGGCGAATCACTCTTCGACCGCCGCAGCAATGCTCTCCGGATCAGCAGCGGCAGCCGCAGCAGGGGCAGGAGGCCTTGTGCGCCCGCCGGTTCAGGTTCTATCTGATCTGTTTGATGCACTAGCCGCGCTTATGGCAGAGGATAATCCGGCGGATCAGGAGGCCCATAATGCAGAAATCGCGAAGGTGAAAGAGCAGATCGTGCAAGCCAAAGCAGATCTGGCAGCAGAAAAAGACAGGATGACTGCAGAACGGGCCGCTTTGGACGCCCAGGCCTATAAACTCATGCTTGACCAGAACGCATCACAGGAGGTTTTGAAGCGGAAGCACAGATCACGCCTGCCGTCAGGGTTTGACCCCCAAAATCTCTTTCACACTCCAGGGGCTGGGCCCAGTAATCCGCCGCAGTACCCGGAGACAAACCGGATTGAGGCACCAGGACCAGGGGAGCCGGTCCAACCTTGCCTGATGGAACCCCCTCAGCAGAACATTATGAATTTTCCGCCGGTCCAGACGCCCCCAGGTCATTATTCTAATCCTATGGACAACCTTGTTGCGGCCGCTGCACGGTTAGAGGCCATCCTAGTCGAAGGGGATTCCCCGCAAGCGATAGAGACACGCCGGGTTAAGGAGCTTCTCCGGACTGCGCTGATTCAGCAGGAGGCATACTCATACAGCCGTGATCGGATTCATTCTACGCCCTGTCCGAGCCGGAGCTATAGCAGGCGCATGGAGGAACCGGCCATATCAAGCAATGCGCGAGGCCGTGAAGCGGCCCGTGGTAATGACCCGGCAGGTGGTGTTGGAGATGCTCAGGATGTGGTGGACTGGGCCCGGGCACAAAGGGAGGCCGAGTTAGCAGCACAGGATAATGCGGGCCAACTTACACCGGTTCGTTCTACAACCTTTGCCGAACCAGGGATCACATCCGCTTTGGGAGTGCCTTGCTTAATCCCAGCTTTACATAATGTGTGCCTGCCCAAAGATTTCAAGGGTCCACGCAAGGTGCCGAATTACACCGCTGATTTACCCCCTGAAGCATGGGTAGAGAGTTATGAGATGGCCATGGAGATGCTGGACGTGGATGAGGCCGCATGTGCAAAATACTTCACCATGATGCTTGAGGGCACGGCTCGTACTTGGTTAAAGAGCCCGCCACCCAATTCTATCAGCTCATGGGCCCAGTTGCGGGCCCGGTTCATACAGAATTTTAAGGATACATGTAAGCAGCCCAAGTCCATAGTAGACCTGGCGGCTTGTGTCCAGGAGGAAGGAGAATCAACGACCCGTTGGGTGCGCCGCATTTCAGAAATTTTGCACTCATCTGACAGGATTAATGCTGACTCTGCGATCTTAACTCTGGAAGGCAACTGCCGGTTTGAGCCTCTAAAATTGAAATTGGGACGCATGAAGCGGTTCTGTAATGACATGGGAACCCTCATGGCTGCTTTAGTAAAGTATGCCGATTCGGACAGTACCAAGGATCCCGAACCTGATGATGATGAAACAGGGAAGGGAAGGAAGAATAGCAACTCTAAACAGCAGCAGTACAAACCGGCGGGTCATGGAAACGGAGGCAAACGCAAGGCGGAGGGTAGCATGGATTTTGTGGCCAACGCTAATACACAGGACAGGGGGCAACGGCGTAGAGGTAAAGCGGCATATCGTAATGGGCCCCCCGATCCTAACGCAAGCCGTTTGAATTATTTGTTGAATCAGCCTTGCCCAAAGCACGGGACGAAGGAGACACCGGCTAACCACCTTTGGAAGGATTGTTATATTATGCGGGAGTTTAAAAACTCTAATGCCTTCCGGTATGACCATGGGTCAGGTGGCGGTTCGGGATCCCGTTTACACGGCCCGGGTCACGATGGAGCTTCCGGTTCAGGTTTCAATCAGGGCGGTCACAATAGCCAGAATAATGAGAACGGCCAGCAGCAGCAGCAGCAGCAGTCAGGTTATCAGAGCCAGCCAAAGCAGTTGAGCAATGGGCAATACCATGTCTTCACAACTGGCTTGGATAAGCGCGACCGAAAACTCCACAAGCGAGCGGTGAATTCTGTTGAACCGGCCTTACCATGTTACTTACGCTGGTCAGAGCAGCCCATCGTGTGGAGCAGAGAAGATCTCCCGCCCCGGGTTGATAATCCGGGCCAATTAGCATTAGTAGTGGACCCTCAGGTGGGGGGTTATAAGTTCACCAAGGTGCTCATGGATAGAGGAAGCAGTATTAACATACTATATTATGAGACATTCCGGCGCATGGGACTAACAGACAAGGATCTCAGGCCGTCGAATACGGTATTCCATGGTGTTGTGCCAGGCAAATCTGCATATCCTGTTGGCAAGATAGCCCTAGATGTGGCTTTTGGGGACGAGCACGATTCTTGGTCGGAAAAATTAAACTTCGAAGTGGTGAAGATCCGGAGCCCGTATCACGCCTTGTTTGGGCGGCCGGCTTATGCCAAGTTCATGGCGCGGCCTTGTTATATCTATTTACAGCTAAAGATGCCGGGTTACAAGGGGACGATAACAGTTCACGGGAACCGTAGGATCGCTTTGGAATGTGAAGAGGGTGATGCGGCTTATGCAGAGTCAGTCTGTGCCACAGAGGAGTTGAAGTATTATAAGGACAATGTTGATCCGGCGGATATGACCCCTTTAAAGAAGCCAACTACAGAGCATGATTCAGATCTGAAGTTCAAATCGGCAGCTGAGACCAAGCTTGTTGACTTCGTGCCCGGCGATTCGTCCAAGCAGTTCACTATCAGTGCCAACCTGGATCCCAAATAGGAAAGCGCGGTCATCGAGTTCATCCGTGAGAATCGGGACATTTTCGCATGGAAGCCGTCTGACATGCCAGGTGTACCGAGGGAACTCGCTGAGCACACTCTTAATGTGGATCCTAAGTATAAACCGGTGAAACAGTTCCTCCGCCGGTTTAACGAAGAAAGACGCAAAGCCATTGGAGAGGAAGTGGCCAGGCTTTTAGCAGCTGGTTTTATTATTGAGGTGTTCCATCCAGAGTGGCTTGCTAATCCGGTGCTGGTTCTTAAGAAAAATGGCACTTGGCGTATGTGTGTGGATTACACAGATCTTAACAAAGCCTGTCCGGCAGATCCTTTTGCCCTCCCTCGTATTGATCAGATCATTGATGCCACGACGAGTTGTGAGCGTTTGAGTTTTTTGGATGCATACTCTAGATATCATCAGATTAAGATGGCGGTTAAGGACCAGGAGAAAACGGCATTTATTACTCCCTTTGGATCCTTCTGCTATGTATCTATGCCCTTCGGGCTCAAGAGTGCCCAAGCCACCTATCAACGGTGTGTACAGAATTGCTTGCATGAGCAGATCGGCCGCAATGTGCACGCCTATGTGGATGATATTGTAGTAAAATCAAGACAGAAGGAGACGCTGGTGGATGATTTGAAGGAGACCTTCGACAACTTGCGAGCTTACAGGATGATGCTTAATCCGGCCAAGTGTGTTTTTGGTGTTCCGGCAGGCAAGTTACTGGGTTTCCTGGTGTCTAACAGAGGAATTGAGGCTAATCCAGAGAAGATTACGGCTATTACATCCCTAGCTAAACCGAAGTGTATCAACAATGTTCAGCGTTTGGCGGGCCGAATCGCTGCGCTGAGCCGGTTTATCAGCCGCCTCGGGGAGAAGGCTATCCCTTTGTACCAAATGCTGAGGAAGACAGACAATTTCGTCTGGAGTCCAGCTGCTGATGAGGCATTTGAGGACCTGAAGCGGCAGTTAGCCAATCCGCCTGTTCTTGCAGCTCCGGTCGACAAGGAGCCACTATTATTATACGTAGCGGCCAATGCTCGGGCAGTTAGTGTGGCTATTGTGGTGGAACGCAAAGAGGCAGGCAAGGAATATCCGGTTCAGCGGCCGGTTTATTATATCAGCGAGGTGCTTATTGAATCCAAGCAAAGGTATCCGCATTGGCAGAAGCTGGTCTATGGTGTTTTTATGGCCAGTCGGAAGTTGAAGCAGTATTTTCAAGGGCACCCCATCACAGTGGTCAGTTCAGCTCCCTTGGGTGATATTATACTGAATCGGGAGGCGACTGGCCGGATTGCCAAGTGGGCTATAGAGCTTGGGCCACACGGACTGAAGTACGTGCCTCGGACGGCAGTGAAGTCTCAAGCACTTGTTGATTTCATCAATGATTGGACGGAGTTACAAGCACCAGAGGAGAAGCCGGATCACACATATTGGACTATTCATTTTGACGGATCCAGACAATTGGAAGGCTCGGGGGCTGGGGTCGTATTAACTTCCCCACGAGGTGATAAGTTTTGCTATGTTCTCCGCTTAATGTTCCCTTGTACTAATAATGTAGCTGAGTACGAAGCCTTGCTCCATGGTCTCCGGATGGCTAAAGAGATGAATTTAAGCCGGGTTAAGTGCTTTGGTGACTCGGACCTAGTGGCTCAACAGGTGTCTGGCACTTGGGATTCTAAGGACCCGCTCATGGCTGCATATCGTCGGGAAGTGGATAATATTGCAGGTTGTTTCAAGGGTTATCAAGTGGATCATGTGGACCGTCGGAAGAATGAAGCGGCGGATGCTTTAAGCCGGTTGGGCTCTCAGCGTAAACCGGTCCCGCCTAACGTCTTTTTGGACGTGTTGCACAACCCGTCAGTCAAGCTCCCAGGTGAGGTGGATTTGGCTATCCCTGATTCGGAGGGTCAATTGGTGGCAGCCCTGCATGTTATTCCGGATTGGATAGTTCCTTATCTTGCGTACATGAACCGGGGGGAGTTACCAGAGGATGAGATTCTGGCCAGGCAGATAGTCCGGCGATCCAAGTCTATGACGATTGTCAATGGTGAATTACATCATTGCAGTGTATCAGGGGCGTTTCAACGTTGTGTTTCTCCTGAGGAAGGCTGTGAAATCTTAAGAGAAATCCATGAAGGGGATTGTGGGCACCATGCCGGTTCAAAGTCTCTGGTGGCAAAGGCGTTTCGTCACGGGTTCTACTGGTTGACAGCGCATGCTGATGCGGAGGACTTGGTTAAACGGTGTGATGGATGTCAGAAATTTTCAAGGCGTGCTCATGTGCCGGCTCAAGAATTGAGGATGATCCCGATAACATGGCCGTTTGCAACTTGGGGGCTGGATATGGTTGGGCCTTTTAAAAGATCCAAGGATAAGAAAACCCACCTTTTGGTGGCAGTTGACAAATTTACCAAGTGGGTTGAAGCGGAGCCTGTCAGCAAGTGTGATGCAGCAACAGCGGTGCAGTTCATCAAGAAGGTGATTTTCCAGTTTGGTTTTCCACACAGTATCATTACTGACAATGGTGCCAATTTATCCAAGGGTGCTATGAAGGAGTTCTGTGAACGTGAGCACATCCGACTTGACGTGTCGTCAGTGGCACACCCCCAGTCCAATGGACAGGTATAACGAGCTAATCAGGAAATCTTGCGAGGCATCAAACCCCGGCTTTTGGTCCCGTTGCAAAGAACACCAGGATGTTGGGTTGAAGAGCTACCATCTGTGTTATGGAGTATCAATACTACGCCAAACCGGTCCACAGGATACACGCCATTTTTCATGGTCTATGGAGTAGAGGCAGTTCTCCCTAGTGACATCCGGCACGATTCGCCTCGTGTGGCAGCCTATGTTGAAGCAGACAATGAGACAACACGGCAAGACGCTTTGGACCTATTGGACGAGGAGCGTGATATAGCGGCTGCCCGTTCGGCGATTTACCAGCAAGATCTTTGTCGCTATCACAGTCGCCGGGTTAGAACCAGAACTTTTCAAGAAGGAGATTTGGTGCTTCGACTCATCCAAGATCAAACGGATATGCACAAGTTATCCCCACCTTGGGAGGGACCTTTCGTGGTCAGCAAAAATTTGCACAACGGGTCATACTATCTGATTGATATTCGAGGGCATCAAGACTCACGTACATCAGAGGAGGAGACCAACAGGCCGTGGAATATAGCTCACCTTCGGCCTTACTATAGTTGAGCCATCGGCTCTATCTATGTACATATCATGACAATGTATATATTATCTTTGATATATCAAACTGGAGCCTCAGCTAAAGCGGGGTCTCTGTCTTTCTCATCATGCCAGGTTACACGGAGTGGTTCTGTTTAAAGCAGCCTCCGGTTTACCCCTTGACATTTGTTTTTTATATATCACTGGGGGCCTTGGTCGTGTCCGAACCAACGAACACCCTTTGATAGGCGACAGCCACCAGATCATTTGGGGACATGGTCAAGTCTGAACCGGTCACGCCTCTTGGTCGGCCTAAGGCCACAAAATCACTTGGGGGCATGGTCGAACCCGAACCATTGTCACGCCTCTTGATCTGGCATATATGCCACGAGTCATTTGGGGACCTGGCTGACTTGAATCATTGTCACTCCTATTGGGGGCCTTGATCCTGTCCGACCATGGTAATACCATCTGAACAACTCAGTATAGCATATTTTTGCAAATGGTTTTTATCATTGCCTTTGCTTCCATGTTGTTTTCATGGTTTGTTCGTTCTTTGTTTTTGTTGGATTTCTTTTATATCAACAAGCATATTTTTCTCCGGTTCAGCCAATGATTTTTGATCCCCCTTTAAATCTGGCGGAGTCTGCCTGGTTTACCTTTTCCTTGTTAACATCATGGAGTAACCAGGGGGCTCGTATTAAGTCAGTACGGTTTGTATGGGAGCTACTTTCTCCCTTTTTGACGGTAATGGTTTATAAAACCACCTCTTCAGGCTTGGCTAAAGCCAGCTTTATGCTCAAACGTGGCAGGTATTTATGTATCATCTATTTGTTATATTACTGATACACATATCAAGATCATAATCCGGCTGACGGTATAACCGCTACCGAAGTTCAGATTTTTCTGATTGCAGGAAATATGAATTAAAAATTTTCAAGCAAAAACTTCAGTACTTATGCACGAAGGCATATTCCAGACAGAAGTTTTAACTATCCTATTACAAGGCGGCATGGTGCTCAAACAAAATCATTGTTTTGTGGAAGGATGTTGCAAATAGCTCTTCAAACCGGCTTCCGGTTCAAGCCTGCTCCTCATCCTCCGCCGCTTCAGCTTCCTCGTCTCTACCCATTGGCTGAAAATCAACAGTGGTCCAGTCGATTCCCATTAAAGCTTGGAAAACAGCCTCTTCATGGATCAGGGAAGACGGTTCAATATCAGGGGCGTAAGTGTGCTTACGAATTGGAGGAATCAGATTTTCCGCTTCAACAGTTGGGGCAGGCATTCGCTTGTTTTGATTATTATATTGCGCTTGATAATGCGTCAAATCTGCCTCTTCAGCTAGCTGGCAAGCCAGAGGGCGCACTGCACGGTTTATGGCCCTTAAATCTTCTTCGTTGAATTCAGAGCCATCTTCTTTCAGACTGGGATAGCCTTGAGCTGCTTCCATAGGATCAAAGTCGGGCACCCATGCCTTTGCCCGGATTAAGGCATTGATAGCTCCGGTTCGGGCAGCAGATTTTTTTAGCTCCTCAATCCGGGCTGGAAGCATTGACAACTTGTTAAGAGTGTCCTGGATTAAAGAGGGTGCCGGATTGTTGTGAGAAGCTGTGGTGATGATCCGTTGGGCTCCGGTATACAATTGTTCCACCAAGGTGTAGGCAGCTTTCAATTTCTTCCGCACATCATTTCCTAAATGCCCAATACGTGTGCCTACAACAAGATTGGAATGGTCTCAAACCAGATTTATGATACAGCAGGTTCAAATTTATCACAGAAATTACAAGGAGCTTACCAAAGATTGCAGCAATCATGGAGTTTATTTGCCGCTGTACGGCCGTCAGTTCATCCACCACCGGTTTAAGGGCCGCTTCAGCATTTTCCGTTCTTTTGGTTAAACCGGCCTTCTCAGTGGCCCAGTCAGCCCGCTCTTTCTTGAAGCTTTCTTTCAGCCGTTCCGCAGTGCTCAAAGCGCTGGTTAATTCTTGCTTGGCCTTATCTGTTTCAGCCTGCTGGGTCTTTAGGGCCTCCTGCAAATCGGCAATCTGGTCCTCCTTGATTTTCACTTCAGCCTGCATACAGATGGCATTTTAAGCTTTGCACAGGCGATCCAAGAAATGGAAGTATCAACCACATAACAAAGTTATATGCCTGATACTTGGGGGCTAATGCACCTTCAATTTTTTGTATATTGCTAGATTACAAAGTCCCAAGCTCAATACAAGTATTCAACTTGGCACTTGGGGGCTAATGGCTATTTGATCACGTTATGTTCTAAGGACATCTTTTTATTTTTGAGCCCCGGTTTACTTATGCTAAGTTAGACCGGCCCTCGAGGGTTATGCCGACGGATTTCAAAAATGTTCAGGATCAAGTCCCGGTTTGACCAAGGTCACAAACCGGCCCTTGGGGGCTACAAGGATGAATGCAATGGCAGAAAGGAAAGAAGGAATTTACCTCAAATTTATCCCTCATCATTTTGACTAAGCCAGCTTCACAGTCACGGCTAGTGTAAAGCCGGTTTAAATAGCCAGAGTGAAGATCTTGAGCATTCAGAGTGGTGTATGTCTCTAATTCAACATCCCATTTTCCTTTGTTCAAAGGGGAAGAATCCTCTTTGATGGTATGCCTGGTAAGGGTGGCAGGATTCCCAGGTTCAGAGCGGCCTACGCCGGCAATCACAACATCATCATCTTTTGACTCGCCGGTTTGGGTTGGCGCGGCCAGTTTGTCAGCAGGAGTGTGGGATTTCTCAATCTGGACAGAGCTGGCAGGCGGATCAGCAGAGGCTGGAATATGAATAAGACCTTCTTCAGGGATAACATCGTCTTGCAAAGGAGGATCATTGGGGATATCTTCACAAGTAAATACTTCATGATCAGGTGCTTGGTCATGTTCTGGGGCCACATCTTCTTCAGCCGCTCTATCCAGGCGGGCCTTCTTGCTTGGTTTCGGTTTAGCCCTGAAAGAAAAATAAAAAGTCAAGGAAAAGTGTAAACCATTGCGCATTATACTGGAAGCATATGTTCGGTTTAACTTACCCAGCAACTGTTTTCAAAGGTGGTAGCTGGGTGGCCAACGATTCACCAGACGATGAATGAGAAGTGACCTAATAATTGGAGTCGGATGGATTAAGAGGTTGACGGAAGAAACCCGCTTTACGATTTAAATCAATAAAAAGGTCGGAGACCTCAGAGCGGCGTTTTCGAACCGGACTGTTTGGTAAACCGGCAGAGGTAACTACCTGGCCACTGTGCCGGGTTGTGCGGCGAGCTTCATGTTGCTGGGTCTTCATAAGAAATTGGGAATCCAGATAAGCAAGAGGATGAGAAAATTTAATTTTCCGGTTTGCCCGGCGAAATTTTGGCAAAGGCAGGACTTCTGAATCGGAAGAGAGAATGGTTACCTCAACGAAACCCGCATTGCTGGCTTCAGCGTCTTCCTGACAAGCATTATCATCAATAAGGCGTGTAAAAAGCAAGCCAAGTGAATCAAGTTCTACCTCAAGATCCAGATTACCCACATCATCATCAATGGCTGGGTCAGATGAAGCGGTGGTTTTTCTCTTATGAGCTGGTTTCTTGATAACCTTGGTCTTGGGCCGGGTTGGACGTCCTGCCTTCTCCGTTTTGTCTTGAGGAAGTTTCTTACTCCAAAACGGATTATCACCCTGGATCAGCAGTAATTAAACGTTGAACATATAAAATAGTAAACCGGTTCAACAATAGAGCAATTAAAATATTACCGCTGGCGGTTTGTTGGTGGTGCAGTAAGGAAGCAGACCGGTTTGAGCACAGAGGTGCTCCGGTTCATTCAGCATCTTTTTCACAGATTCTGTGACTTCGTCATCAGGGAGTTGGATTTTAGTGTGTCGGAGTGGGTCATCGACACTATCAGTATACTCACACATCAAATTTGGGCGCCGGCTTAGAGGCAAAATGCTCCATGATATCCAGTAGCGTGCAAGGTCTATTCCTGTTAAACCATTGGCCATGAAGGCCCGGAGCTTGGACAGTTGAGGAGCATATTTAATTCTCTCCTTGGCGCTTAGCCTTTGTGGAAAAGGGTGAGTGTTGCTGAGCCGTTCCGGACGGAAGCCAGGCAAGGGATTTTCATTGTCAGGAGATGTATCCTTGCAATAAAACCAAGTTGCGTTCCATTCCTTGGGGTGAGTATGGAGTTTGACGTGGGGATAGGTGATTTCTTTCCTTTTCTGAATGGCCATACCGCCCAGTTCGGTATTAGGGCCGTCAGTGAATTCAGTACGGCGGTTCAGATGAAAGAGATCTCTAAATAACTCGACTGAAGGCTCCTCTTGAAGGTATGCCTCAGAAAGTACTTGAAAGTGACATAGATTGGTGACGGAGTTGGGGCCAATATCCTGTGGACGGAGTTGAAAGTTGGCTAACACATCCCAGTAAAATTTAGAGCTGGGTGGTTTGAAGCCCCGGGCCATATGATCTGCGAAAACCACGACCTCTCCTTCCTGGGGCGTAGGAGGACATTCATCTCCAGGAACCCTCCAGTGAATCGTATCTTTGCTATCCAAAGCGCCGATCAGGACTAGATCGTTCAACTGTGATTCTGTGACACGGGAGGGAACCCAGTTGCACTCGTACACTTGTTTGGCCATGACGAGATCTACAAGAAATAAGTGATCCGGCTCAAGGACATGCCGGATAAAAAGGTATTGATCTAATTACGGTAAACCGGAGGCAGTACCCGTAAACCGGTCTTCTACAACGCGGTATCAGATGGATTCTGGCGGTTCAACCAGGGGACTAATGACATATATTCCGTTTTAGCAATTTTTTCTCTATGGTGAAGTTAAACCGCCTGGCCTAAGCATCGGAAGCAATTGAAACTATGGATAACTAGTTATGCAGAAACAAATTTCACAAAATCGTGTTACAGCCGCGGATCTGTAGCAAGCTCACAAAAACAGGAAATATTTCGAAAACTAAGGCGGAAACAGAAGTGAACCATTGAGCAGATATGTGCGGGAGATTTATGAGCTTGGATGAGAAATAGCAAGCGGATACTAAAGGGATCGCTATTAAGCACATCAAGAGTTCACAGATGCATTCAAGGTCAGAGAACAGCCATGAACGTGCAATGAACATAGCAAGAACATGGAACCCTAAGAACGGATCTAGGTTAAGAAGGAGAGAGAACCTACCGGGAACGGAGAAGATGCAGAAAGACGCCGCAACACTCTGGTACGTTCAGGTTGATGCAGCGGCCCGAGACGAGGCAGAGGTCGACGGTGGTGGCGGAGCTCCAAAGCCGGTGACGTGAGGAAGAAGAAGAAGAAGGGACGAAGGGAAGAAAAAGGAAATGACCCTTCGGTCTTATTTATAAGGCAACCGAGCTAGGTCAAACGCGCGAATCCAGGAGCTGTCATTAAGAGGGCGTTAGGAATTTCACAATGACGTCATGCCGGTTTACAGTAACCAAAACTGATGACGTCATGCCGGTTTACAGCAACCAAAAATGATGACGACATGGAGATTCGATAATTAACAGAAGATATCCAAGACGCAAGATGGTGTGAAGGATTGACATGAACCAGTTCAAATCAATCTGGGGCCTAATGTTGGGGATATTACCACTAGGCATAAACTGGCCTACTTGGGCTGGGTTAACTTCCTTAGTGGCATAAACAGATGAAGGCCCAAGGCCTGTAGTCGGTTAGAACATGTAGCCGTGAACCGGCCTGATGTATGGCTTGTATTGTAAGTAAGGAATAGAGAGATACCAATCGGAATACGAGTATGAACCGTTTAGGACTCTATGGACCGACGGGCGTCACCCGTGTATATAAGGGGACGACCCGGTGGCGGTTTAAGACATACAACCACAACTCAAGCCTAGGCGAAGCTTGTTTGCTCCCTAGCCATCGAGATCATATCAATTCCATCACAACTAGACGTAGGCTTTTACCTTCATCGAAGGGGCCGAACTAGTATAAAATCCTCGTGTCCTTGTGTCCGCTTTAACCCCTTCAAGTAAACTCGTAGCGATGGCTCCACGACTAAGTCCTTTCGCTAGGACATCTGCCGTGACAAATCCACGACACCTGTAGTACTCCTTTATAATCAACCAGTTACGTTGTGATGTTTGGTAGTACCCAAAGTGTTCCTCTGATAAACGGGAGTTGCATAATCTCATAGTTACAGGAACATGTATAAGTCATGAAGAAAGCAATAGCAACATACTAAACGATCAAGTGCTAGGCTAATGGAATGGGTCATGTCAATCACATCATTCTCCTAATGATGTGATCCCATTAATCAAATGACAACACATGTCTATGGTTAGGAAACATAACCATCTTTGATTAATGAGCTAGTCAAGTAGAGGCATACTAGTGACTATATGTTTGTCTATGTATTCACACATGTATCATGTTTCCGGTTTAATGCAATTCTAGCATGAATAATAAACATTTATCATGATATGAGGAAATAAATAATAACTTTATTATTGCCTCTAGGGCATATTTCCTTCAGTCTCCCACTTGCACTAGAGTCAATAATCTAGATTACACAGTAATAATTCTAACACCCATGGAGTCTTGGTGCTGATCATGTTTTGCTCGTGGAAGAGGCTTAGTCAATGGGTCTGCAACATTCAGATCCGTATGTATCTTGCAAATCTCTATGTCTCCCACCTGGACTTGGTCCCGGATGGAATTGAAGCGTCTCTTGATGTGCTTGGTCCTCTTGTGAAATCTGGATTCCTTTGCCAAGGCAATTGCACCAGTATTGTCACAGAAGATCTTCATTGGTCCCGATGCACTAGGTATGACACCTAGATCGGAAATGAACTCCTTCATCCAGACTCCTTCATTTGCTGCTTCCGAAGCAGCTATGTACTCCGCTTCACATGTAGATCCCGCCACGGCGCTTTGTTTAGAACTGCACCAACTAACAGCTCCACCGTTTAATAAAAACACGTATCCGGTTTGCGATTTAGAATCGTCCGGATCAGTGTCAAAGCTTGCATCGACGTAACCGTTTACGACTAGCTCTTTGTCACCTCCATATACGAGAAACATATCCTTAGTCCTTTTCAGGTATTTCAGGATGTTCTTGACCGCTGTCCAGTGATCCACTCCTGGATTACTTTGGTACCTTCCTGCCAAGCTTATTGCTAAGCACACGTCAGGTCTGGTACACAACATTGCATACATGATAGAGCCTATGGATGAAGCATAGGGAACATCTTTCATTTTCTCTCTATCTTCTGCTGTGGTCGGGCATTGAGTCTGACTCAACTTCACACTTGTAGTACGGGTAAGAACCCTTTCTTTGCCTGATCCATTTTGAATTTTTTCAAAACTTTATCAAGGTATGTGCTTTGTGAAAGTCCTATTAAGCATCTTGATCTATCTCTATAAATCTTGATGCCCAATATATAAGCACCTTCACCGAGGTCTTTCATAGAAAAACTTTTATTCAAGTATCCCTTTATGCTATCCAGAAATTCTATATCATTTCCAATTAATAATATGTCATCTACATATAATATCAGAAATGCTACAGAGCTCCCACTCACTTTCTTGTAAATACAGGCTTCTCCAAAAGTATGTATAAAACCATATGCTTTGATCACACTATCAAAGCGTTTATTCCAACTCCGAGATGCTTGCACAAGTCCATAAATGGATCGCTAGAGCTTGCACACTTTGTTAGCACCTTTTAGATCAACAAAACCTTCTGGCTGCATCATATACAACTCTTCTTCCAGAAATCCATTCAAGAATGCAGTTTTGACATCCATTTGCCAAATTTCAAAATCATAAAATGCAGCAATTGCTAACATGATTCGGACAGACTTAAGCATCGCTACGGGTGAGAAAGTCTCATCGTAGTCAACCCCTTGAACTTGTCGAAAACCTTTCGCAACAAGTCGAGCTTTATAGACAGTTACATTACCATCAGCATTAGTCTTCTTCTTAAAAATCCATTTATTCTCAATGGCTTGCCGATCATCGGGCAAGTCAACCAAATTCCATACTTTGTTCTCATACATGGATCCCATCTCAGATTTCATAGCCTCTAGCCATTTTGCGGAATCTGGGCTCATAATCGCTTCCTCATAGTTCGTAGGTTCATCATGGTCAAGTAACATGACTTCCAGAATAGGATTACCGTACCACTCTGGTGCGGATCTTATTCTGGTAGACCTACGAGGTTCAGTAGAAACTTGATCTGAAGTTTCATGATCAATATCATTAGCTTCCTCACTAATTGGTGTAGTTGTCACAGGAACCGGTTCTTGTGATGAACTGCTTTCCAATAAGGGAGCAGGTACAGTTACCTCATCAAGTTCTACTTTCCTCCCACTCACTTCTTTCGAGAGAAATTCCTTCTCTAGAAAGGATCCGAATTTAGCAACGAAAATCTTGCCTTCAGATCTGTGATAGAAGGTGTACCCAACAGTTTCTTTTGGGTATCCTATGAAGACACATTTCTCCTATTTGGGTTCGAGCTTATCTGGTTGAAGTTTCTTCACATAAGCATCGCAGCCCCAAACTTTAAGAAACGGCAACTTTGGTTTCTTGCCAAACCACAGTTCATGAGGCGTCGTCTCAACGAATTTTGATGGTGCCCTATTTAACGTGAATGCGGCCGTCTCTAAAGCATAACCCCAAAACGATAGCAGTAAATCAGTAAGAGACATCATAGATCGTACCATATCTAGTAAAGTACGATTACGATGTTCGGACACACCATTTCGTTGTGGTGTTCTGGGTGGCGTGAGTTGCGAAACTATTCTGCATTGTTTCAAATGTAAACCAAACTCGTAACTCAAATATTCTCCTCCACGATCAGATCATAGAAATTTTATTTTCTTGTTACGATGATTTTCCACTTCACTCTGAAATTCTTTGAACTTTTCGAATGTTTCAGACTTGTGTTTCATTAAGTAGATATACCCATATCTGCTCAAATCATCTGTGAAGGTGAGAAAATAATGATACCCGCCGCGAGCCTCAACATTCATTGGACCACAAACATCAGTATGTATGGTTTCCAACAAATCAGTTGCTCGCACCATAGTTCTGGAGAATGGCGTTTTAGTCATCTTACCCATGAGGCACGGTTCGCAAGTACCAAGTGATTCATAATCAAGTGATTCCAAAAGCCCATCAGTATGGAGTTTCTTCATGCACTTTACACCGATATGACCTAAACGGGAGTGCCACAAATAAGTTGCACTATCATTATCAACTCTGCATCTTTTGGTTTCAACACTATGAATATGTGTATCACTACTATCGAGATTCAATAAAAATAGACCACTCTTCAAGGGTGCATGACCATAAAAGATATTACTCATATAAATAGAACAACCATTATTCTCTGACTTAAATGAATAACCGTCTCGCATCAAACAAGATCCAGATATAATGTTCATGCTTAACGCTGGCACCAAATAACAATTATTTAGGTCTAAAACTAATCCCGATGGTAGATGTAGAGGTAGCGTGCCGACCGCGATCACATCGACTTTGGGACCATTTCCCACGCGCATCGTCACCTCGTCCTTAGCCAATCTTCGCTTAATCCGTAGTCCCAGTTTCGAGTTGCAAATATTAGCAACAGAACCAGTATCAAATACCCAGGTACTACTGCGAGCATTAGTAAGGTACACATCAATAACATGTATATCACATATACCTTTGTTCACTTTGCCATCCTTCTTATCCGTCAAATACTTGGGGCAGTTCCGCTTCCAGTGTCCAGTCTGCTTGCAGTAGAAGCACACAGTCTCAGGTTTAGGTCCAGACTTGGGTTTCTTCTCTTGAGCAACAACTTGTTTGCTGTTCTTCATGAAGTTCCCCTTCTTCTTCCCTTTGCCCTTTTTCTTGAAACTGGTGGTCTTGTTGACCATCAACACTTGATGCTCCTTCTTGATTTCTACCTCCGTGGCTTTTAGCATTGCGAAGAGCTCGGGAATAGTCTTGTCCATCCCTTGCATATTATAGTTCATCACGAAGCTCTTGTAGCTTTGTGGCAGTGATTGAAGAATTCTGTCAATGACACTATCATCAGGAAGATTAACTCCCAGTTGAATCAAGTGATTATTATACCCAGACATTTTGAGTATATGTTCACTGACAGAACTATTCTCCTCCATCTTGCAGCTATAGAACTTATTGGAGACTTCATATCTCTCAATCCGGGCATTTGCTTGAAATATTAACTTCAACTCCTGGAACATCTCATATGCTCCATGACGTTCAAAACATCGTTGAAGACCCGGTTCTAAGCCGTAAAGCATGGCACACTGAACTATCGAGTAGTCATCAGCTTTGCTCTGCCAGATGTTCTTAATGTCGTCAGTTGCATCAGCAGCAGGCCTGGCACCTAGCGGTGCTTCCAGGACGTAATTCTTCTGTGCAGCAATGAGGATAATCCTCAGGTTACGGACCCAGTCCGTGTAATTGCTACCATCATCTTTCAACTTTGCTTTCTCAAGGAACGCATTAAAATTCAACGTAACAACAACACGAGCCATCTATCTACAACAAACATACACAAGCAAAATACTATCAGGTACTAAGTTCATGATAAATTTAAGTTCAATTAATCATATTACTTAAGAACTACCACTTAGATAGACATCCCTCTAATCCTCTAAGTGATTACGTGATCCATATCAACTACACCATGTCCGATCATCACGTGAGATGGAGTAGTTTCAACGGTGAACATCAATATGTTGATCATATCTACTATATGATTCACGCTCGACCTTTTGGTCTCCGTGTTCCGAGGCCATATCTGTTATATGCTAGGCTCGTCAAGTTTAACCTGAGTATTCCGCGTGTGCAACTGTTTTGCACCCGTTGTATTTGAACGTAGAGCCTATCACACCGATCATCACGTGGTGTCTCAGCACGAAGAACTTTCGCAATGGTGCATACTCAGGGAGAACACTTCTTGATAATTTTAGTGAGAGATCATCTTAAAATGCTACCGTCAATCAAAGCAAGATAAGATGCATAAAGGATAAACATCACATGCAATCAATATAAGTGATATGATATGGCCATCATCATCTTGTGCTTGTGATCTCCATCTTCGAAGCACCGTCGTGATCACCATTGTCACCGGCGTGACACCTTGATCTCCATCGTAGCATCGTTGTCGTTACGCCATCTATTGCTTCTACGACTATCGCTACCGCTTAGTGATAAAGTAAAGCAATTACAGGGCGTTTGCATTTCATACAATAAAGCGACAACCATATGGCTCCTGCCAGCTGCCGATAACTTCGGTTACAAAACATGATCATCTCATACAATAAAATATAGCATCACGTCTTGACCATATCACATCACAACATGCCCTGCAAAAACAAGTTAGATGTCCTCTACTTTGTTGTTGCAAATTTTACGTGGCTGCTACGGGCTGAGCAAGAACCGTTCTTACCTACGCATCAAAACCACAATGATAGTTCGTCAAGTTAATGTTGTTTTAACCTTCGCAAGGACCGGGCGTAGCCACACTCGATTCAGCTAAAGTGAGAGAGACAGACACCCGCCAGCCACCTTTAAGCACGAGTGCTCATAACGGTGAAACCAGTCTCGCGTAAGCGTACGCGTAATGTCGGTCCGGGCCGCTTCATCTCACAATACCGCTGAGCCAAAGTATGACATGCTGGTAAGCAGTATGACTTGTATCGCCCACAACTCACTTGTGTTCTACTCATGCATATGACATCTACGCATAAAACCTGGCTCTGATACCACTTTTGGGGAACGTAGTAATTTCAAAAAAAATCCTACGCACACGCAAGATCATGGTGATGCATATCAACGAGAGGGGAGAGTATTGTCCACGTACCCTCGTAGACCGTAAGCTGAAGCGTTATGACAACACGGTTGATGTAGTCGTACGTCTTCACGATCCGACCGATCCAAGCACCGAACGTACGGCACCTCCGAGTTCAGCACACGTTCAGTTCGATGATGATCCCCGGACTCCGATCCAGCAAAGTGTCGGGGATGAGTTTCGTCAGCACGACGGCGTGGTGATGATGATGATGTTCTATCGACGCAGGGCTTCGCCTAAGCACCGCAACAATATGCCCGAGGTGGAATATGGTGGAGGGGGCACCGCACACGGCTAAGAAACGATCACGAAGATCAACTTGTGTGTCATGGGGTGCCCCCCTGCCCCCGTATATAAAGGAGCAAGGGAGGAGGAGGCCGGCCCTAGGAGGAGGGCGCGCCAAGGGGAGTCCTACTCCCACCGGGAGTAGGACTTCTTCTTTCCTAGTCCAACTAGGAGAAGGGGGGAAAGGAGGGAAGTGGAGAAGGAAGGGAGATGGGGGCCGCGCCCCAAACCCTTTGTCCAATTCGGACTGGGCTTGGGAGGGGCGCGCGCCACCTCCTGGCTCCTTCCCACTAAGGCCCATTAAGGCCCAATACTCTTTCCCGTATTCCCGTAACTCCACAGTACTCCGAAAAATACCCGAATCACTCGGAACCTTTCCGATGTCCGAATATAGTCGTCCAATATATCGATCTTTACGTCTCGACTATTTCGAGACTCCTCCTCATGTTGCCGATCTCATCCTTGACTTCGAACTCCTTCGGTACATCAAAACTCATAAACTCATAATAAAACTGTCATCGAAACCTTAAGCGTGCGGACCCTACGGGTTCAAGAACTATGTAGACATGACCGAGACATGTTTCCTGTCAATAACCAATAGCGGAACCTGGATGCTCATATTGGCTCCTACATATTCTATGAAGATCTTTATCGGTCAAACCGCATAACAACATACGTTGTTCCCTTTGCCATCGGTATGTTACTTGCCCGAGATTCGATCGTCGATATCTCAATACCTAGTTCAATCTCGTTACCGGCAAGTCTCTTTACTCGTTACGTAATGCATCATTCCGTAACTAACTCATTAGCTACATTGCTTGCAAGGCTTATAGTGATGTGCATTACCGAGAGGGCCCAGAGATACCTCTCCGACAATCGGAGTGACAAAACCTAATCTCGAAATACGCCAACCCAACATGTACCTTTGGAGACACCTGTAGTATTCCTTTATAATCACCCAGTTATGTTGTGATGTTTGTTAGTACCCAAAGTGTCCCTCCGGTAAACGGGAGTTGCATAATCTCATAGTTACAGGAACATGTATAAGTCATGAAGAAAGCAATAGCAACATACTAAACGATCAAGTGCTAGGCTAATGGAATGGGTCATGTCAATCACATCATTCTCCTAATGATGTGATCCCATTAATCAAATGACAACACATGTCTATGGTTAGGAAACATAACCATCTTTGATTAATGAGCTAGTCAAGTAGAGGCATACTAGTGACTATATGTTTATCTATGTATTCACACATGTATCATGTTTCCGGTTTAATACAATTCTAGCATGAATAATAAACATTTATCATGATATGAGGAAATAAATAATAACTTTATTATTGCCTCTAGGGCATATTTCCTTCATATTTGCTAGACCATGAAAATGATATGTTCATGAATGAAAGAAGGGAAATAGATGAAGTATTCTTTAAACAGGAACCTATTCTGCAACACAATTTGCCTGTTGAAATCCTAGGGGATCCCCCTCCACCCAAGGGTGATCCCGTATTTGAGCTTAAACCGTTGCCTGATAATCTTAAATATTCTTATCTTGATGAAAAGAAAATATATCATGTTATTATTAGCGCTAACCTTTCAAAGCATGAAGAAGAAAGATTATTGAAAACTATGAAGAAGCATCGCGCCGCTATTGGATATACTCTGGATGATCTTAAGGGCATCAGTCCCACTCTATGTCAACATAAAATAAATTTGGAAGCTGATGCCAAACCAGTTTGTGATCCTCAATGATGTTTGAATCCTAAAATGAAAGAAGTGGTAAGAAAAGAAATACTCAAGCTTCTGGAGGCAGGTATAATTTATCCCGTTGCTGATAGTCAGTGGGTAAGTCCTGTCCATTGTGTCCCTAAAAAGCGAGGTATTACTGTTGTCCCTAATGATAAAGATGAATTGATTCCGCAAAGAATTATCACAGGTTATAGGATGGTAATTGATTTCCGCAAATTAAATAAGGCCACTAAGAAAGATCATTACCCTTTACCTTTTATTGATCAAATGCTAGAAAGACTATGCAAACATACACATTATTGCTTTCTAGATGGTTACTCTGGTTTTTCTCAAATACCTGTGTCGGCTAAAGATCAATCAAAGACTACTTTTACATGCCCCTTTGGTACTTTTGCTTATAGATGTATGCCTTTTGGTTTATGTAATGCACCTTCAACCTTTCAAAGATGCATGATGGCTGTATTTTCTGACTTTTGTGAGAAAATTTGTGAGGTTTTCATGGATGACTTTTCCGTCTATGGTTCCTCTTTTGATGATTGCTTGAGCAATCTCGCTCGAGTTTTGCAGAGATGTGAAGAAATTAATCTTGTCTTGAATTGGGAAAAGTGTCACTTTATGGTTAATGAAGGTATTGTCTTGGGGCACAAAGTTTCTGAAAGAGGTATTGAAGTTGATAAAGCCAAGGTTGATGTTATTGAAAAGATGCCATGTCCGAAGGACATCAAAGGTATAAGAAGTTCCCTTGGTCACGCCAGATTTCATAGGAGGTTCATCAAGGACTTCTCAAAAATCTCTCGGCCTCTGACTAATTTATTACAAAAAGATGTACCATTTGTCTTTGATGATGATTGTGTAGAAGCATTTGAAATACTTAAGAAAGCATTAGTCTTTGCACCTCTTGTTCAGCCACCTGATTGGAATTTACCCTTTGAAATTATATGTGATGCTAGTGATTATGTTGTAGGTGCTGTTCTAGGGCAAAGAGTTGATAAGAAATTGAATGTTATCCATTATGCTAGTAAGACTCTAGACAATGCTCAAAGAAATTATGCTACTACCGAAAAGGAACTTTTAGCGGTTGTATTTGCTTGTGATACAGACCCTATATTGTTGATTCTAGAGTAACTATTCATACAGATCATGCTGCTATTAAATATCTTATGGAAAAGAAAGATGCAAAACCTAGACTCATTAGATGGGTTCTCTTGCTTCAAGAATTTGATTTACATATTGTTGATAGAAAAGGAGCTGAGAATCCCGTTGGAGACAACTTATCTAGGCTAGAGAATGTTCTTGATGACCCACTACCTATTGATGATAGCTTTCCTGATGAGCAATTAAATGTCATAAGTACTTCTCGTAGCACTCCGTGGTATGCTGATTATGCTAATTATATTGTTGCTAAATTTATACCGCCTAGCTTCACATACCAATAAAAGAAAAAAAATTCTATGACTTGCGACATTACTTTTGGGATGACCCACATCTTTATAAAGAAGGAGTAGATGGTGTTATTAGATGTTGTGTACCTGAGCATGAACAGGAACATATCCTACGCAAGTGTCACTCCGAAGCTTATGGAGGACATCACGCTGGAGATAGAACTGCACATAAGGTATTGCAATCCGGTTTTTATTGGCCTACTCTCTTCAAGGATGCTCGTAAGTTTGTCTTGTCTTGCGATGAATGTCAAAGAATTCGTAATATCAGTAGACGTCAAGAAATGCCTATGAATTATTCACTTGTTATTGAGCCATTTGATGTTTGGGGCTTTGATTATATGGGACCTTTTCCTGCCTCTAATGGTTACACTCATATTCTAGTTGCTGTTGATTACGTTACTAAGTGGGTAGAAGCTATTCCGACTAGTAGTGTTGATCATAACACTTCTATTAAAATACTTAAGGAAGTTATTTTTCCGAGGTTTGGAGTCCCTAGATACTTAATGACTGATGGTGGTTCACACTTTATTCATGGTGCTTTCCGTAAGATGCTTGCTAAATACGACGTTAATCATAGGATTGCATCTCCATATCACCCGCAGTCTAGTGGTCAGGTAGAATTGAGCAGTAGAGAGCTCAAATTAATTTTGCAAAAGACTGTCAATAGGTCTAGGAAGAATTGGTCCAAAAAACTTGATGATGCATTATGGGCCTATAGAACTGCACAATCCTATGGGTATGTCTCCGTATAAAATGGTTTATGGAAAAGCATGTCATTTACCTCTCGAACTAGAACATAAGGCATATTGGGCTATTAAGGAGCTCAACTATTATTTCAAACTTGCCGATGAGAAGAGGTTATTTGACATTAGCTCACTTGATGAATGGAGAACCCAAGCTTATGAAAATGCCAAGTTGTTTAAGGAAAAAGTTAAAAGGTGGCATGACAAAAGGATACAAAAGCATGAGTTTAATGTAGGTGATTATGTATTGCTATACAACTCTCGTTTAAGATTTTTTGCAGGAAAACTTCTCTCCAAATGGGAAGGTCCCTACGTTATCGAGGAGGTCTATCGTTCCGGTGCCATAAAAATCAACAACTTCGCAGGCACAAATCCGAAGGTGGTAAACGGTCAAAGGATCAAACACTATATCTTAGGTAATCCCATAAATGTTGAAACTAATATTATTGAAACCGTAGCCCCGGAGGAATACATAAGGGACACTTTCCAGAATGTTCCAGACTCCGAAAAGGAATAGGTATGTGGTACGGTAAGTAAACCGACTCCAAAACAAATTTTAAGGCAATATTTCTCCGTTTTGGAATATTTAGAAAAATAGAAAAATCAGTAGCAGTCCGGGGAGGACACGAGGCCTCCACGAGGGTGGAGGGCGTGCCCTACCCCCTGGGCGCACCCCTTACCTTGTGAGCACCTCATGTGCCCTCCGGACTCCGTTTCCTTGCACGATACTTATTTCGGTCGGTAAAAATTCATTATATATACTCCCGAAGGTTTTGACTCTCGTATCACGCAATTATCCTCTGTTTTTGTTTCGAGCTGTTGTTGCTGCAGATAAGAGCAAGATGTCTTCTCAAGAGTCAGTCAGGGAGAGCCGTGTATCTAACCCGACATCGGAACCAAGGGCAAACAGCGACGCTGACCACTTTGGGCCGGCAACGGAGGAAGAGATGGAGGCTGACTTGATGAGAGTAGATGCCATGGAAGATCAAGAAGTCACCTCCCGCTTCCAAGCTGGGTTTACAATGGGGGAACTACAGAGCTCAGCTATTCCAAACTCGGTTATCCCTTCCAATGTTAAATTTCTTTCCTATGAAAATATGAGGAGAAGTATCTCTGGTTCTCCCGCAGTTATGCAACACCCCTGGGTGCAAGGAGCTTTATCCGTTATAGGAAAGCTTCGCAAGGAAATAATGGACCTCAAGCAGCAGGTCAATAAGCTCGAGGAGGAGAACCGTATTCTGAGGGGGATCATCGCTAAGAATATTACGCCAACAACAAAGAAGGAGACATAATCACATGGGTATGGGCACTCCCCTTGGCAACTGCCAAGCTTGGGGGAGGTGCCCTGGTATCGTATCAGCATCACAACTCCTATCTTTACCATTTTTCTTAGTTCGATCCTATTAGTAGTATCTTGATTTAGTAGAATAAAGTCATGTCATGATCTAGTTTTGAGTTTTGCTTTATGATCCTTCTTTGTAATCGAGTCCGTGAGCTATATAATAAAGATTAGTGTTGAGTTAAGGGCTTGAGTATTTTTCCATGATCTTTGGTGATTAGAAAAAAAAGAATAAAAAGAATCAAGAGTTCATATTGACCTTATTGAAAGTAATGACTTCACATAGAAAGAGTATGATGATTTAAAGTTGTTGGGAGTTGGCAAATATAGCTTTGGTCATCGTTGCAATTAATAGGAAGTAATAAGGAAAGAGAGGTTTCACATATAGATATATTATCATTGACATCTTTTATGATTGGGAGCACTCATTAAAATATGACATGCTAAAGAGTTGATGTTGGACAAGGAAGACAACATAATGAGTTATGTTTTCTTATATCTGAGATAAAGTATGTTGTCATGATTCCTCTACCGTGTTGAGCTTGCCTTTCCCCCTCATTCTAGCCAAATTCTCAGCACTAAGTAGAAATACTACTTGTGCTTCCAAATACCCTTAAACCAGTTTTGCCATGAGAGTCCACCATATCTACCTATGGATTGAGTAAGATCCTTCAAGTAAGTTGTCATCGGTGCAAGCAATAAAAATTGCTCTCTAAATATGCATGACTTATTAGTGCAGAGAAATAAACTTTGTACAAACTTGTTGTGGACGCAATAAAAGCGACGGACTGCATAATAAAGGTTCAAATGGAAGGGGCAATATAAAGTGACGTTCTTTTGCATTAAGATTTTGTGCATCAACCCTAAACGCGCATGACAACCTTTGCTTCCCTCTGCGAAGGGCCTATTTTTATTATTATCCTCTACCTTATGCAAGAGTCACGGTGATCTTCACCCTTCCTTTTTCATTTTATCCTTTGGCAAGCTCAGCATGTTGGAAAGAACATGATATATATATATCTAATTGGATGTAGGGGAGCGTGAATTATTACTGTTGACATTACCCTTGAGGTAAAAGGTTGTGGGGCAAAAACTATAAGCCCATATCTTTCTCTGTGTCCGATTAAAACTCCGTAACCACAAGTATCGCATGAGTGTTAGCAATTATGAAGGACTAAGTGATAGTTGAGTATGTGGACTTGCTTTTAAGCTCTGACATAGACTCTTCCCGATGCTATGATAAATTGCAATTGCTTCAATGAGTGAGATTATAATTGTTGGTGCTCAATAAAGTTTCTGATTCATATTTTGGCTTTGTGAAAAGATCATCACTAAAACATAAGTAATCATATGACAAAAAAATTTATATGTTGCTGTTATGAAGTAATCATGATGCCTTCATGTTCGTATTTTATTTTTATCGACGCCTCTACCTCTAAACATAAGGACATATTTATTGTTATCGGCTTTTCGCTTGAGGACAAGCGAGGTCTAAGCTTGGGGGAGTTGATACGTCCATTTTGCATCATGCTTTTATGTCAATATTTATTGCATTATGGGATGTTATTTCATGTTATGTCACAATACTTATGGCTATTCTCTCTTATTTTACAAGGTTTACATGAAGAGGGAGAATGCCGGCAGCTAGAATTCTGGGCTGGAAAAGGAGCAAATATTGAAGGACTATTCTGCGCAACTCCAAAAGTCCTGAAACTCCACGGAATACCTTAGAATAAATAGAGAAAAATCATCGCCAAAGATGAAGGCCAGGGGGGCCACACCCTGCTCACGAGGGTCGGGGGCGCCCCCCCCATGGGCGCCCCCCTACCTCGTGGGCCCCCTGGTGGCTCTCCGACGCCTGTCTTCTCCTATATGAAGTCTTTCGATGGAAAAAAATAACAAGCAACCTTTCGGGATGAGACTCCGCCGCCACGAGGCGGAACCTTGGCGGAACCAATCTAGGGCTCCGGCAGAGCTGTTCTGCCGGGGACACTTCCCTCCAGGAGGGGGAAATCATCACCATCGTCATCACCAACGCTCCTCTCAGCGGGAGAGGGCAATCTCCATCAACATCTTCACCAGCACCATCTCATATCCAAACCCTAGTTCATCTCTTGTATCCAATTCTTGTCTCCAAGTCCGGGATTGGTGCTAGTTGGTTGCTAGTAGTGTTGATTACTCCTTGTAGTTGATGCTAGTTGGTTTATTTGGTGGAAGATCATATGTTCAGATCCTATATGCACATTATTACCCCTCTAATTATGAACATGAATATGCTTTGTGAGTAGTTACGTTTGTTCCTGAGGACAAGGGAGAAGTCTTGCTATTAGTAGTCATGTGAATTTGGTATTTGTTCGATATTTTGAAAAGATGTATGTTGTCTAACCTCTAGTGGTGTTATGTGAACGTCGACTACATAACACTTCACCATTATTTGGGCCTAGAGGAAGGCATTAGGAAGTAATAAGTAGATGATGGGTTGCTAGAGTGACAGAAGCTTAAACCCTAGTTTATGCGTTGCTTCGTAAGGGGCTGATTTGGATCCATATGTTTCATGCTATGGTTAGGTTTACCTTAATACTTTTGTTGTAGTTGCGGATGCTTGCAATAAAGGTTAATCATAAGTGGGATGTTTGTCCAAGTAAGGGCAGTACCCATGCACCGGTCCACCCACATATCAAATTATCAAAGTACCGAACGCGAATCATATGAGCGTGATGAAAACTAGCTTGACGATATTCCCATGTGTCCTCGGGAGCGCTTTTCCTATTATAAGAGTTCGTCCAGGCTTGTCCTTTGCTACAAAAAGGATTGGGCCATCTTGCTGCACTTTACTTACTTTTGTTACTTGTCGCTCTTTACCATTTATCTTATCACAAAACTATCTGTTACCACTTATTTCAGTACTAGCAGAGAATACCTTGCTGAAAATCGCTTATCATTTCCTTCTGCTCCTCCTTGGGTTCGACACTCTTACTTATCGAAAGGACTACGATAGACCCCCTATACTTGTGGGTCATCAGGCATCACCATTTAGCCCACGTCAATATGAGATCTTTGCAAAGTCTTCTCCAGGGGGACCATGTCCGTGGACTAACAAATGTTAGTTTTTCCAAAGATCGTGCTTGCAGTGCTTGTATCGAAGGAAAGCTACATGAGAAGGCTCACCCTCCCATGACTATCATCTACTCGAAGAGACCCTTGGAGCTCCTTCACATGGATCTCTTTGGGCCTCCATCCTTTGATAGTCTTGGGGGTAGAAAGTATTGCTTGGTGATTGTGGATGATTATTCAAGATATACTTGGGTATATTTCTTCAAGAGGAAGAGTGAGACCCAACAAACCGTCATCGACTTTGCAAATGAAGCTCAACGTCAACACGATGCAAAGATCTTGACAATAAGAAGTGACAATGGCACCGAGTTCAAGAACTACACCTTGGATGAGTTTCTTAGTGATGAGGGGATCAAGCATCAATACTCTGCACCTTACACCCCTCAACAAAATGGTGTCGCGAAGAGGAAGAACCGGACATTGATGGATGCGGCAAGGACCATGATGGCAGAGTTCAAGTCTCCTTACAACTTTTGGGCCAAAGCCATTAACACCGCATGTCATGCATCCAATCGGCTCTATCTCCGCAAAGGCTTGAACAAGACTCCTTATGAAATACTCACCGGTAACAACCCCAACCTCAAGTACTTCCGGGTGTTCGGGTGTAAGTGTTTCATTCTCAAGAAAGGTGTTCGTTTGTCTAAATTTGAGGCCAGAGCTCATGAGGGCATATTTGTTGGTTATGCTACAAACTCTCATGCTTACCGTGTCCTCAACAAGTCCACGGGACTCATTCAGGAGGCGTGTAATGTGGAGTTTGACGAGAATAATGGCTCCCAAGTGGAGCAAAGTGGTACTTGTGATGTAGGTGATGAAATTCCTCCCCAAGCCATAAGAACAATGGGTGTTGGTCATATCCTACCCATTGAGGAACCCCTTGTGGCCGAAGTAGAAGGACAATGCTCCACTCAAGTGGGGCCATCACCGATCCAAGACCCACACGCTTCCGAAGAACAAAGTGAAGGCCCTCAACCACGTGAACAAGATTAAGGGCAAGATCAACCTCAAGATGGTGGTGAGCCACCAGGTGATGCCCAAGGTCAAGTTCTCCCTTTCGAGCAAGTTAAAGATCAAGAGCAAACTCAAGATCAAGAACAAGCTCAAGACGGCCTCAAGATGATCAAGTTACCCCTCCTCTTTTCACACCCGAGGAGGAATTAGAGTGTCGTGCCGCGAAGATTGCTTTGAAGCTCACAACCAAAGGTCATCTCATGGAGAATGTGGTTGGAAGCCTAAGAAAGGGGGTAAGCACTCGTAGACAATTAGCAAACTATTGTGAACATCATGCGTTTGTTTCTTGTGTCGAACCCCAAAAGGTCTATGAGGCGCTCGAGGATCCAGATTGGCTCAATGCCATGCATGAAGAACTCAACAACTTCGAGCACAACCAAGTGTGGAAATTAGTGCCAAGGCCAACCGAGAATCATAATGTCATTGGAACCAAGTGGATATTCAAGAACAAGCAAGATGCTCATGGAATCATTGTTCGAAACAAGGCTCGTTTGGTGGCACAAGGCTACTCCCAAGTCGAGGGTATCGACTAGGTGAAACCTTTGCTCCCGTTGCTCGCCTTGAATCTATTTGTTTGTTGATTTCTTATGCTTCTCATCATAATTTCAAGTTGCAACAAATGGATGTGAAAAGTGCTTTTCTCAATGGTCCCATTAATGAGTTGGCGTATGTCAAACAACCCCCGGGGTTTGAGGATCCCTATTTCCCCGATCATGTGTACCAACTCAATAAGGCACTCTATGGCCTTAAACAAGCCCCACGTGCGTGGTATGAGCATCTTACTGAGTTGTTGCAAGATCGTGGGTTCGAAATTGGGAAAATCAACCCCACTCTTTTTACTAAGGTCAAAGGGGAGTTGTTTGTATGCCAACTATATGTTGATGATATTATCTTTGGTTCCCCTAACAAAGCCTTCAATGAGGAATTTGCCGCTCTCATGACCTCAAAGTTCAAGATGCCCATGATGGGAGAGTTGAAGTTCTTTCTCGGGTTTGAAATCAAGCAAAGAAGAGAAGGAACCTTCATCAACCAAGCCAAATACACTCAAGACATGCTCAAGAGATTCAAGCTAAGTGATGTCAAGCCGGCCTCCACTCCAATACCCGTCAAATGCCAACTTGACATTGATCCCAATAGTAAAGCGGTGGATCAAAAGGTATATCGCTCCATGATTGGATCCTTGCTTTACCTTTATTCATCTAGACCGGATATCATGTTGAGTGTGGGAATTTGTGCACGGTTTCAAGCCGCACCTAAGGAAAGCCACTTAGTGGCGGTCAAGCGAATCTTTCGATATTTGGCTCATACCCCAAACTTTGGCTTATGGTACCCAAGAGGAGCCAACTTTGATCTTTTGGGCTATTCGGACTCAGATTGGGTGGGAGACAAAGTGGATAGGAAGTCCACCTTTGGAGGGTGCCAATTTCTTGGTTGCTCTTTGGTGAGTTGGTCTTCTAAGAAGCAAAGTTGTGTATCTCTCTTGTCCACCGAAGCAAAGTATGTGGCTGCCGGTAGTTGTTGTGCTCAACTTCTATGTATGAGGCAAACTTTGAAGGATTACGGTGTCACTTGTGAAGAAGTGCCTCTTTTGTGTGACAATGAAAGTGCCATCAAGATCTCTCTCAACCCGATGCAACACTTCAAGACGAAGCATATTGAGATTCGGTATCACTTCATCCGGGATCACATTAGGCGAGGGGAGATCAAGCTCAAGTATGTCAACACTCATGATAACCTTGCAGACATTTTCACGAAGCCCTTGGATGAAGTAAGATTTCGCGAGTTAAGGCATGAGCTAAATATCATTGATTCGAGCAATGTAGCTTGAACCCTTGCACATCCCACCATACTCAACTTGTTGTCTTGTTTAGATGTAGGCATGGACATAGGGGGAGTGGTGTTCTCTCAATGAACTCTTCCTCCCCCCATTATGCATAAATTGATCAAGTCTTTCACATTAGCCATTTTTTATGGTACTTGTGCTTCAAAGATGAGTGTTGGTCATGGGCCCAATATTAAAATCTTCGCGGCGCCATACTATATAGGTCAAACATTGGTGGTCTCGACCACCGCCCTCTTTTCTCGAGAGTTTATATGTGTGTTGTTTCCTGTTGCTGGTGCTTCTCTCTTTTGAGTGGTTGTGCTCTGGTGTGGTCGTGTTCGGGTTTGTCTTAGCTTGTCTTGTGTCTTGTGTGTTCTTTTTGTGTTTTTTGCTAGTCGTGCGTAAGCCATCTTTTCCCCCTTGTTCTTGCTTTGGGGGTGCCTGAGCGGTACTACCACAACAGCAGAGCGGCACTACCGCCCTGCCGATACGGTACTACCGTGGAGCCGTACAGCTAGGTGCTTTATGCTTCAGATCTGCACCAAAGCGGTACTACCGCGCCTTGCACGGTACTACCGCTTAGGGCTGGGTGTGTGGGATATGTATCGGGCAGGGGGAGTTTCCACTCCCCCATACCCGTTCAGTTTGCCCCATCTCCCCGTCCTCTCCTCTCTCAGGCATCTCCCCCAAGCACCGGAGGTCCACCGCCGAGCCACCGGATCCAGGCCATCTCCCTCGGTTCCATCCGGTGGGATCGTTCCCCACCCTCTCCTCTTGCCATGGATGTCGGTATTGCCCCCATTCTTCTCTCCCTTGGTTCTCTTTCTTGAATCTAGTTTTTTGGCTATATTCGTTGCATTCCTCAATTTATTTGTTGAATCGAGGCTTGGGATGGACTTGGGAGACTTCAGACTAGGTAGTTTGATAATTAGGTATAGAAATATGGACTTTTGCATCTCCAGTAGTACCGGAACTTGCCGTGGTAGGTGTCAGCCCACTGACAACCGCTCCGGTAGTACTACCGCTACACCCTTGTGGTACTATCGCTTATAAGCGATACTACCCTCTGGTGCACGGTACTACCGCCTTGAGATGCCAATGCCCATGTGTCCCTACCTAATTTTCATCTTTGGTGTTTGTCTTGTTGGAGATATGCCCTAGAGGCAATCATGTATGATGATATTTCCTATGTGTTTATGAATAAAGATAGTCCTTGGACATTATCAATGATGTGTATCAGCAAGTACATGACTTGTTTGTGGGACTATGCATTGTATGATGACTGTCCTAAAAGGTCCCTAGTCGAAAGGGTTGTGTGGACGCGCAGCCGACTAGACTAGCATATGACACGGTCGATGGCTTAGTCTCACTAACCATGGAGCATTGGATGCTAACCGGATAATATGGACTTGGAAAGGTCTGGTCAGATTCGACGTAGTCGGATCCGAGTCGAGATAAGGTTCGAGTCGGACACACCCAACTATATGAGACGCAGCGATATGTCATCTGTGAGTCTCTAGTACAACATACGTTCTATGTCCTAAGACCTGAGCTGACGCATGTATGGGCCGACCAAATGCTACTCTGTGACTGGGTAGTTACAAAGGTAGGTTTCGGGTTTGTCCAGACCCATGCTACGAGACGTGGTCGAGCAAGATGGGATTTGGCCCTCCGATCAGGAGAGATATACTCTGGCCCCTTGTGTGATCCGACTAGGATAAGCATGGCCATGCGATAGGGATTATGAGATAATCCAGTTTGTGGTTGGTATCACTGGAACGAGAAAGAGGTCTGGCTAGCACAAGGATGACAGTCTCTCCTTGAACCCGACAACATATATCGTGCGACAAAGGGAGCAGAAGTGTGACACGTTGTACAGGTTCGCCTAACCAGCTTCATAGTCTGCTTGATGGTCGGCACGCCTTGCTAGAGGCCGCTACCAACCGTGCAGATCAGAGGTGATCCGAACTGTGACCAAGCCGACTTGAACCTAAGGGATCGAGCACTTAAGGGAAGGAACCTACGAGGTCGGTTCATAGGACACTGGTCGGATGTGATCCGAACTGGACTAGGAACGTGACCGAGTAGACTTTGGGCTTTAGGGTCCGTGCGAGGCCCAAGTTTTGAGCCCGCGATGGATGCCTATATAAGGTGGAGGTGCAGCGTACTTATTTGGTTGATCGCTTCGGCGCTGCAACTAGGGTTTGCATGTGTTGCGAATAGACACGTCCACTCGCCGCCGACTGTGTGATCGGACCTAGCAGTCCGCCGCACGGTGTTCCTCCTGCACGCGCGGATACCGTTAGAGGCGGTGCACTTGCGCCACTCCGGTGAACTTGTATGTTGGATCGTACGATCGGCTATTCGAAGGAGATCGGACGAGGAGGAGACGATCCACGCGGACGCTGCCTCAACTCTACTTCTGCTGCACGGCACTGCGCGTCTAGTGGTAATGAACTGTGATCCATCTCCCGTAGCATGTTCTTGGTTGTTCTGCGTGTAGGAAATTTTAATATGCAATCGACGCACCCTACCGTAGACCCCAACAGTGGTATAAGAGCCTCTGCTATAGGTTTCTGATTCAGATCGTACGCATATTAGATATGTGGAGGCGGCAGATGAGATTTGTTGTTGTTTATAAGATCGCCTATGTGCACGGTTGATGTGATCAACTGCACATGGGGATCGTTGAGGCTATGTTTTCTATCAATCGGGATCGATGAGGTCGTGACACGATCTACCCCTACCGGTCGGTCATCCGCCATCGGGGTTAACAGTGAAACGTAAACCCGAATCGGATTCGCGATGATCGATATGATCGGTCAGATCAGAAAATTCGGCGAGAACGGAGTTCATATGCGATTTCTGATTTCCGAAAACGTGTGCGTAGCGCCGTGTATTTCGTACCCGACATACAAACCGGTAGAATGCGATTCTATGCATAACTTTGTTTGCAGGTTTGATGTGAATAGTATGGCTCATGTGTATGTGATGCATGTGTGTAATTTATACATGGCTTGCGTGTCATGTTTGTCAGCTGGCAGGAGCCAAAGTGCTATCATTATATTGTATAACGACCTGCGTGTCGACTTGTGACTCTATGTAAATTCATTACTAGATGTAGTAGTTGGATAATAGAGATCAGGTTGGTGGCTTGGTGTCCTGGCGTGACAAACAAGATGGAGTTCCTAGATGGTCATCGGAGTCGGAGCCGACCTGGAAGAACGTCCATGAAGGAGCCATACTATTTCACAATATGTGTTTATTTGTGATTGTTATGCTTCTTTGTTTCTATGCATGTTAGAATGGTAGAAAGATCCCTCATGAATATCAAGTAAATTGCCATTCCCGATGTTGCACCCTCGCACGTCAAGTACATCTAGTAGTGGGCTCATAAAATTGGGGTGCTGCTAGGTGTCCTTGAACTGAAGGGTTCGTGTCGGACATGGACATGCACTGCATCAGGTTAACTTGCGAGGCTATCAAAACGGTTTTGGGCCTTGTGGCAAAGAAGGTTGGGAGCCGGGGTATAAGATACCTTCCCGACCGATAGGAGTCGTATAGAGATACGATTGGCAAGGAGTTGCTTACCGAATAGGTATGTTGGCTAGAAGTGATGCTAAAGGTCACTAGTCGCATGCGCTAGTCGGATCCTGAATCACTGAGAGTTTGCGGAGGGATGCTGACTTCAGTGGGAGTATTTCTGTTTAGGCGAATTACTCTACATAAACACATTGCTTAGTGATTGCATATTTTCTTTTGTAGATCAATGGCACCACCTGCTCATCCCAACTTTGCATTGAAATCAATTCTGGAAAAGGATAAACTGAATGGAACAAACTTTACCACCTGGTATAGAAATCTGAGAATTGTTCTCAAGCATGATAAAAAGGAACATGTTCTAGAGGATCCACTTCCAGAGGAACCTGCCGATAATGCTAATGCCACAACTAAGAATGCCTACCAGAAACTCATTGATGAATCAACGGAGATCATCTGTCTGATGCTGGCTTGTATGGAGCCCGATTTGCAACAGCATTTCAAAAATGTTGAGGCTTACGATATGATCGAGAGTCTCAAGAGCATGTTTCAGACACAAGCTAGGACCAAAAGGTTCAACTTCTGGCGATCCTTGATGGATTGCAAGTTGAAGGAAGGTGATCCACTGAGCCCACATGTGATCAAGATGATCGGATATGTGTAAGCTTTGGATCGTTTGGGCTTCCCGCTCTTGGATGAGCTGGCTACTGATGCTGTTCTGGGTTCTCTTCCGCCCAGCTATGGGACGTTCATCTCAAACTATCATATGCATGGCATGGATAAGAAGCTCACTGAATTGCATGGGATGCTCAAAGTGGCAGAGCAGGATATTAAGAAAGTCACGCATCAAGTGTTGATGGTGCATAAATCGGCTAAGTTCAAGAAGAGTTGGTCCAAGAAAAAGGCTAAGGCAAAGGGCATGGAGACGGTAACCTCCGCCGTTGCGCCAAAGTCTGGACCGGACTCAAAGACCGTTTGCTTTCACTGCAAGGAGACCGGTCACTGGAAGAGGAACTGTAGCAAGTGGATTGCAGAGCATGGCAAGAAGGCCGGGAATGCTCCTTCAGGAAAAGGTACACTTGTTGCATATGTTATAGACGTTTACCTTGCTGACATACCTAGTAGCTCTTGGGTATTTGATACCGGATCGGTTGTTCATATTTGCAACTCGATGCAAGGGCTGGTAAGAACTAGGTGTGTGACACAAGGGGAGATTGACATCATGGTCGGCAACAAAGCAAGAGTTGCTGCGTTGGAGGTCGGCACGATGCAGCTCCAGCTTCCTTCCGGAATCATTATGGAATTGAATAATTGTTATTACATTCCTGCACTTAGTCGGAACATTATTTCTGCCTCATGTTTGATGAGTCAAGGTTATGAATTCAATTTAAAGGACAATGGTTGTTCGATATTTTTGAATGGTATGTTCCACGGCTATGCACCCATTATTGATGGGCTATTTATATTGAATCTAGAACAGGAACCGGTCTATAACGTGAATGTCAAGAGGCATAGGCCTAATGAGATAAATCTGACATACTTCTGGCATTGCCGGCTTGGACACATTAGTCTAAAACGCATGAAGAAGCTCCATGATGATGGGCTCCTAACTTCGTCCAACTTCGGGGCGTTCGAGGCATGTGAATCATGCTTGCTCGGCAAGATGACTAAGTCTCCTTTCGCAAAGAGTTGCGAGATGGCGTCCAAGCTGTTGGAGCTTATACACAATGATGTGTGTGGTCCAATGAGCACAACTGCCAGAGGTGGCTATCAGTACTTCGTGACTTTTACCGACAACTTGAGTAGATATGGATATATCTATTTGATGAGGCACAAGTCGGAAACTTTTGAAAAGTTCAAAGAGTTTCAGAACGAGGTTGAGAATTAGCCCAGCAAGACTATAAAGCTTCCGTGATCTGATCGTGGAGGTGAGTACATGAGTCAGGAGTTTGATGATCATCTGAAAAGTCGAGGTATAGTACCTCGGCTCACACCTCCGTGTACGCCACAGAGAAACGGCATGTCAGAACGGAGGAATAGGACCTTGTTGGACATGGTCTGGTCTATGATGAGCAAATCAGATTTACCCTTGTCATTTTGGGGATGCGCTTTAGAAACTGCAGCTTTCACACTTAACAGGGTACCATCAAAATCCGTAGACAAGACACCACATGAGATGTGGACCGGGAAGAGTCCCAGTTTATCTTTTCTAAAGATTTGGGGTTGTGTAGCATTTGTCAAGTGACTTATGTCAGACAAGCTTACACCTAAATCGGATAAATGCATATTCGTGGGATATCCGAGGGAAACCTTGGGATATAGCTTCTACAACCAGGAAGAGAACAAAGTGTTTGTTTCTCGGAACGGGGTTTTCCTTGAGAAAGAGTTTCTCAGTCGGAAGGCCAGTGGGAGGACGGTCTGACTCGAAGAAATTCAAGGACCACTCGGGGACGTCTTGGCTAGTGATGAGATCATACCGGAGTCAGTCAGGGAACCCATAGTGGAAGCGGCACCAGAACCACCAAGGTCGGAAAGATTGCGCAGAGTGCGCGATGTATTGTTGCTAGAAAGCGACGAGCTGGCCACATATGCGGAAGTGATGGTGAGCCCAGATTCCGAGGCATGGCTGGAGGCCATGAGATCCGAGTTAAAGTAAATGGATGAGAATCAAGTCTGGGACTTGGTTGATCCGCCGCCTAGTGTAACAGCCATTGGTTGCAAATGGGTCTTTAATAAGAAAACCGAGGTGGATGGAAATGTTCAGATCCACAAAGCTCGGCTTGTCGCTAAAGGTTATGTACAAGTTCAAGGAATTGACTATGACGAGACTTACTCGTCGGTAGTGATGCTGAAATCGGTGAGGATCATACTAGCTATAGCTGTATATTTCGATTACGAGATATGGCAGATGGATGTCAAAACGGCTTTCTTTCATGGAAATTTAACCGAGGACGTGTATATGATACAACCCAAGGGTTTTGTTGATTCGACTAGAACTAGTAAGGTATGCAAGCTCAAGAGATCCATTTATGGGTTGAAGCAAGCATCTCGGAGTTGGAACATTCGTTTTGATGAGGTCGTCACTGGTCTCGGTTTCATCAAAAGCGAAGAGGACTCTTGTTTATACAAGAAGTTAAGTGGGAGCTCGATAGTGTTTTTGATCTTGTATGTGGATGACATATTGTTGATCGGGAAGAATGTTTCGATGCTAAACTTGGTCAAGGAATCATTGAATGGCAAGTTTTCGATGAAGGACCTTGGTGAGGCAGTCTATATTTTAGGCATTAAGATCTATAGAGATAGATCGAGGAGGCTACTCGGCTTAAGCCAGAGCACATACATAGATAAGGTGTTGAAGCGGTTCGACATGAGTGAGGCGAAGAAAGGGTTCTTGCCGCTCTCACATGGTATAAGGCTAAGCGAGACTCGGAGTCCTTCGACATCTAATGAGCGAAGCAGGATGAGTAGGATTTCGTATGCCTCGGCAATCGGATCCATCATGTATGCCATGATATGTACAAGGCCTGATGTTGCTTTTGCAATAAGCCTAACAAGTAGATACCAGGCCAACCCAGGTGAGAGTCACTGGGCAGTGGTAAATACTATTTTGAAGTACCTGAAAAGGACTAAAGAAATGTTCCTAGTTTATGGAGGTGAGGAAGAGCTCGTCGTAAGGGGTTACATCGATGCTAGTTTCCAAACTGACAGAGATGATTGTCGATCACAGTCCGGATTCGTGTATGTCCTGAATGGAGGAGCAGTGCACTGGATGAGTTCCAAGCAGGATACGGTGGCCGATTCTACCACATAAGCCGAATACATTGCAGCTTGTGAAGCTGCAAAGGAAGGTGTTTGGATCCGGCATTTTCTGGATGATCTGGGTATTCTCCCAGCCTCGGTAAAACTGTTGGACCTTTATTGTGAAAAGATAATTCTGGTGCCATCGCACAAGCCAAGGAGCCGAGGAATCACCACAAGGTCAGACACATAGATCAAAAATATCACCTGATACGAAAGATTGTAAAGAATGGTGATGTAGAGTTATGCAAGATTCACACGGATGCAAATGTTGCAGATCCGTTGACTAAGCCGCTTCCACAACCCAAGCATGAGGGGCACGTTAGAGATATGGGCATTCAATGTCTATTTGATTGACTCTAGTGCAAGTGGGAGACTGTTGGAGATATGCCCTAGAGGTAATCATGTATGATGATATTTCCTATGTGTTTATGAATAAAGATAGTCCTTGGACATTATCAATGATGTGCATCAGCAAGTACGTGACTTGTTTGTGGGATTATGCATTGTATGATGACTGTCCTAAAAGGTCCCTAGTCGACAGGGCTGTCTGGACGCACAGCCGACTAAACTAGCATATGACACGGTCGATGGCTTGGTCTTACTAGCCATGGAGCATTGGATGCTAACCGGATAATATGGACTTGGAAAGGTCTGGTCGGATTCGACGTAGTCGGATCCGAGTCGAGATAAGGTCCGAGTTGGACAGACCCAACTATATGAGACGCAGCGATATGTCATCTGTGAGTCTCTAGTACAACATACGTTCTATGTCCTAAGACCTGAGCTGACGCATGTACTCGAGATGGTGACATACTTGCTTTGGGCCGACCAAACGCTACTCTATGACTGGGTAGTTACAAAGGTAGATTTCGGGTTTGTCCAGACCCATGCTGCGAGACGTGGTCGAGCAAGATGGGATTTGCCCCTCCGATCAGGAGAGATATACTCTGGGCCCCTCGTGTGATCCGACCAGGATAAGCATGGCCATGTGTAAGGGCATATTCTTCCCTCAGGTGTTTTGGTGATTGATGACAATGCTTTTGCGGACTAATCGTGTGCCTTGAGTTTCTCAGGTTATTCATATCTAGGCATGAGACAATTCGGTGCCCCTCGGAGACTATTGAAGTCGGCGTCGTTCTACGTTTCTCTTTGGTGGATTTGAGTCGTAGGAGAGCCGTACTATTAAGAGGGGGTCCGCGTTGGAAAGTTTTGGGTGGAATCAACACGTACACTTGTTCCTCCTTTCCCTGCACTTTGGAGCTTCCCTTCGTTATCTTGGTTGTACAGAAATCTGACGACTACTGCTGTGCTTGCGGTAGTACCGCAAGCACACGCGGTAGAACCGCTGGGTGTCACGGTAGTACCGCCCTTCTGGAGCGGTAGTACCGCGGCTCCCTGGCCTTGTGCCGCTCCGGGGGCGGATGTAATTTTTTACATCCACGCCCTCCACGGTAGTACCGCTCGTCCAGCGCGGTAGTACCGTGGAGGCCCACGGTAGTACCGCTCCCTAGGAGTCGTAGTACCGTGGTCCTCCTACCTAGTACCGCAGTGTCGCGGTAGTAGGCGCGGATGTAATTTTTTACATCCGCGCCTCGCGGGCGGTAGTACCGCGGCGGATTTTTGCACCTCCTCCGGTTCAGCGGAAGTAGGCACGGATGTAATTTATTTCATCCACGCCCTTCCCAGGCCGTGACTTTCCTGCCTTGCGGTAGTATCGCAGGTGGGTGCGGTAGTACCGCGCAGGCGGTAGTACTGCTCCCTTATCAGGCTAGTTCCGGCATGTGTTGCTGTCGCGGTAGTACTGTGGTCAGCCACGGTAGTACCGCACAGCCTCGCGGTAGTACCGCGCCCCTGGAGCGGTAGTACCGTGTGTCGCGGGCTGAACATGTGGATAACGGTTGGAATTTGTCCACGACTATAAAAGGGGCGTCTTCTACCTCTAGTTGACCACCTCTTCCATCTCCAAGCTCCATTGTTGCTCCAAGCTCCTTTTTCACTCGATCTCTCTCCCTAGCCAATCAAACTTGTTGATTTGCTCGGGATTGGGTGACAAGTGCCCGATCTACACTTCCACCACAGGATATTTGATTCCCCCCACTTATCCCTTGCGGATCTTGTTACTCTTGGGTGTTGAGCACCCTAGACGGTTGAGATCACCTCGAAGCCATACTCCATTGTGGTGAAGCTTCGCAGGTTTATTGGGAGCCTCCAAGTGTTGTGGAGATAGCCCCAATCTTGTTTGTAAAGGACCGGTTGCTGCCTTCAAGGGCTCCAATAGTGGAATCACGACATCTCGCATTGTGTGAGGGCGTGAGGAGATTACGGTGGCCCTAGTGGCTTCTTGGGGAGCATTGTGCCTCCACACCGCTCTAACGGAGACGTACTTCCCCTTAAAAGGAAGGAACTTCGGTAACACATCCTCGTCTCCACCGGCTCCACTCTTGGTTATCTTATCCCTTTACTTTTGCAAGCTTACTTGTGCTATATCCATTGCTTGCTTGTGTGCTCATTGTCTTTGCATCATATAGGTTGTCCATGTAGTTGCACATCTAGACAACCTATTTCATTGCAAGGCTTAAATTGTTAAAGAAAAGTCTAAAAATTGTTAGTTGCCTATTCACCCCCCTCTAGTCAACCATATCGATCCTTTCAATTGGTATCAGAGCCTCGTCTCTTTATTAAGGACTTTGCCATCCGAAGAGTATGGTTGACGTCAACGACGGTTCGGAGGAGCACTCCGGTGTGAATCCCGTCTCGTCTTCGGCCGAAGGGGGAACCTCGGTCTCTCGTGAGGAATTCAATGTGGCTTTAGACACATTGAAAACCTCCATGACGGCCGAGGTTAAAAGCATGTTTACTGAATTCCTAGAAGGACTCAAACTATCTACCTCGCCGATGAAAGTGGGTGATCCCACTAACAAGGTGACGGATGCTAACCCCGACAAGGGGGAAGCTAATAGTGAAAAGAGTCTGTCTACTAGTGGTAGAAATGGCACCGACATCTATGCCCATGTGGAACCCTCGGTGTATAAAGGACCGATCCCCTCTACGCATTTAAATCATGCCGGTCCTCCTCCTAAATATGTAAAAAATGAAGATTTTGATTCTTGGGTCTATCGCTTCAAGCGTCATTTAAAACATGTGAATACTAACCTTTGGAGAATTATTGAAGAAGGTTTCTATCCTCATCATCCAAGCAACTTCACCCCTCGAGAAGAAGTGGACAACCAATTCAATGAGAGTGCTCTCTTCATCATCCAAGATGCTATCCTTACCGAAGATCTCCCTCATCTTCGACCTCATGTCATGGCTAAAGAAGCATGGAAGTGTGTCGAGCGTATGTATCGAGGAAGTGCTAGCATTCAACGATCCAACTATGAAGTGGTGCAAGATGAAGCCGGTGAATTTGCAATGAAAGAGATGAAGAACCTCGTGAGCTCTTTCGAAGAGTGACCAAACTTGTGGTCGCACTCCGAGATCATGGGAGTAAGGACACGGATGACAACTGGATCAAGCACAAGTTCCTCAAGGCCATGATGGCCTACAACAAGGCCATGTCCTCCGTCATCCGCCAAAGACCGGACTTCCACTCCATGACCTCTGGTGAAGTGTATGATGAGTTTGTTTCAATGAACATCTTGGATAAGACCGCCGACAATGCGGTGCTCCGTTCCCAAAGGGCAAAGAAGCCCAATCTTGCCTTAAAGGCCAAGGTTAGTGTGGAAGAAGAAGAAGAAGAGGAAGATGAGGAGAGCAACCCCGAGGACACGAAGTATGATTATCATGAGCACATGGCTCTTGCCTCAAGACAGTTTTGGAGTAAGAAGACTACAAGACCCAATTTCAACAAGAACAACTCAAGTGGCCTCAAAGGGAAGCAACGAGTTAGAACTTGTTTCAACAGTGGCAATGTCAGTCATTTCGTTGCGGATTGTCCATACGAGAAGCGGGAAGACAATGGTGGCAAGTTCATTCGAAAAGACAAAGCCAAGTCCTTCCCCAACAAGAACAACTTCACCAAGAAGACTCCTTCTCGCGGGTTGGTGGTTCAAGAAGAATACCGTGAGGATGACGATGATGATGAAGATGGTGAAACAATGGCCATGGCATCCGTTGCCATTGTCTCAACTCCTCGGGTGTCTCTCTTCGATGCACCTAACGAGAACATCACCGCCAAGTGCCTCATGGCTAAGGCCACCAACAAGGTAACCCCCAACATCAAAACCACCATTATTCCTAACCCTACTTCAATGGATGATTTTGATAATGGTAAGGGGTCTAATGAGGAGATCAATGAATTTGAGTCCTTCATGAGTAAGCTCAAGGGCAAATCCAAGAAGCATTTCGTTGCTCTCTTGGAACAACTTGGTGAAGCCAATGACATGATCGAGGCTCATGAAGAAACCATCACTAAGATGGAAAGTCATAGTCATGACTATGCCGATGAGATTTCGGATCTCTCTAATGCTCTTGAGGAAGAGCGTGAGCATCGTTTGGCTCTTGAGGAGTCACACAACGATGGTCATGCTAAACTAAAGAAAGATCTTGATCATGCTCTTGTTGTGTCTCGTGTTCTAGCTTCCGAGAAGGCTAAACTTGGGGTTGATCATGTTAGACTCACGGAGGAGTTTGATGTACTTGACAAGGCCCACAAGGTCTTGAAAAGTGCTCATGCCACCCTCAAGGAGTCTCATGCTCAACTCCAAGTTAAGCTAACTAAAGAAAAGGCCATATTTCCTCACATGGTCTTAATTGATAATGCAAATGCTACTAACCCATGTTGTGAGCATGTGCATCTTGTGGAGGAAAATGCCAAGTTGAAGGAACAACTCGAGAAAGATCTTGTGTCATGCATACAAGGCGAGAAGAACCTAAATGACCTTTTGAGCAATCAAAAGGAAGTTGTGGGCAAGGAGGGAGTTGGGTTCGCACCCAAGTCCAAGAACAAGAAGAAGAACAAGGAGAAGATGAGCAAGACCAATCGACCTCCTCCGCTCATGCAAACCTTTGTGAAGGAGGGAGAAGGTGCTCCTAAGGAGAAGAAGAACAATGGGAAGAGTGGTGAAGCCAACGAGCACAACGCCATCTCTCCCAACAAAGCCGGCGACTTTAACCCCTCTTATGTGTTGTGCCGTGCTAGTGATGGACATGTTTATGCTAAATTTGTTGGTTCTCCTTATGAGTACATTGAATGGTCTATTTGGCTTCCTAAGACCCTTTTTACTAACATCAAAGGACCCATTACTCAATGGGTACCTAAAACCAAGCATTGATCTCTTGTAGGTGTTTGCTTCCGGTGGGGGATCATGGTTGCTCGATAGTGGAGCAACAAATCATATGACCGGGAGCAAGGACTTGGTGGTGGACGTGCACAATATCCCATCTATGCCCACCAATGTCGAATGGGGTGATGCCTCACATTCTAAGGTATTGGGTCTTGGCAAGGTTGTCATTTCTCATGATCTAACGATCGAGAAAGTCATGCTTGTTGAGTCCCTTGCGTTCAATTTACTTTCCGTTCGTCAACTCGCACTCATGGGTTTTGCCACCTTCTTTGATATTGATACCGTGGCCCTCTTGTGGAGCAAGACTCTTAAAGTAGCCTTTGTTGGGCATGTCGAGAACGGCCTCTATGTGGTTAACTTCTCGGAGCAACCCACTAAGACCGCGACATGCCTAATGGCTAAAGTTGATGTGGGATGGCTTTGGCATCGCCGCTTAGCCCACGACAATATGAGATCTTTGCAAAGTCTTCTCAAGGGGGACCATGTTCATGGACTAACGAATGTTAGTTTTGCCAAAGATCGTGTTTGCAGTGCTTGTATCGAAGGAAAGCTTCATGAGACAGCTCACCCTCCCACGACTATCATCTACTCGAAGAGACCCTTGGAGCTCCTTCACATGGATCTCTTTGGGCCCCCATCCTTTGATAGCCTTGGGGGTAGAAAGTATTGCTTGGTGATCGTGGATGATTATTCAAGATACACTTGGGTATACTTCTTCAAGAGGAAGAGTGAGACCCAACAAACCGTCATCGACTTTGCAAATGAAGCTCAACGTCAACACGATGCAAAGATCTTGACAATAAGAAGTGACAACGGCACCGAGTTCAAGAACTACACCTTGGATGAGTTTCTTAGTGATGAAGGGATCAAGCATCAATATTCTGCACCATATACCCCTCAACAAAATGGTATTGCAGAGAGAAAGAACCGGACGTTGATGGATGCGGCAAGGACCATGATGGCAGAGTTCAAGTCTCCATACAACTTTTGGGCCGAAGCCATCAACACAGCTTGTCATGCATCCAATCGGCTCTATCTCCGCAAAGGCTTGAACAAGACTCCATATGAGATACTCACGGGAACAAGCCCAACCTCAAGTACTTCCGGGTGTTCGGGTGTAAGTGTTTCATTCTCAAGAAAGGTGTTCGTTTGTCTAAATTTGAAGCTAGAGCTCATGAGGGCATATTTGTTGGTTATGCTACAAACTCTCATGCTTACCGTGTTCTCAACAAGTCCAACGGACTCATTGAGGAGACGTGTAACATAGAGTTTGATGAAAATAACGGCTCCCAAGTGGAGAAAAGTGGTACTTGTGATGTAGGTGATGAAATTCCTCCCCAAGCCATAAGAAGAATGGGTATTGGTCATATCCTACCCATTGAGGAACCCCTTGTGGCCGAAGGAGAAGGACAATGCTCCACTCAAGTGGAGCCATCACCTCCCCAAGACCCACACTCTTCCGAAGAACAAAGTGAAGGCCCTCACCTTCATGAACAAGACCAAGGGCAAGATCAACCTCAAGATGGAGTTGAATCTCCAAATGATGCCCAAGGTCAAGTTCTCCCCCTCGAGCAAGTTCAAGATCATGAGCAAGCTCAAGACGGCGCTCAAGATGATCAAGTTAACCTTCCTCCTTCCACTCCCGAGGAATAATTAGAGCGTCGTGCCGCGAAGATTGCTTCCAAACTCACCACCCAATGCCATCTCATGGAAAACGTGGTTGGAAGTCTAAGAAAGGGGCTAAGCACTCGTAGACAATTAGCTAACTATTGTGAACATCATGCGTTTGTCTCTTGTGTTGAACCCCAAAAGGTCTATGAGGCGCTCGAAGACTCGGATTGGCTCAATGCCATGCATGAAGAACTAAACAACTTCGAGTACAACAAGGTGTGGAGATTGGTGCCAAGACCTTCGGGGAACCACAACGTCATTGGAACAAAGTGGATCTTCAAGAATAAGCAAGATGCTCATGGGAACATCGTTCACAACAAGGCAAGATTGGTAGCACAAGGCTACTCCCAAGTCGAGGGCATCGACTACGGTGAAACCTTTGCTCCTGTTGCTCGTCTTGAATCCATTCGTTTGTTGATTGCTTATGCTTCCCATCACAACTTTAAGTTGCAACAAATGGATGTGAAAAGTGCTTTTCTTAATGGTCCCATTAATGAGTTGGTTTATGTCAAGCAACCCCCCAGGTTCGAGGACCCCTACTTCCCGGATCACGTGTATCAACTCGATAAGGCACTCTATGGCCTTAAACAAGCCCCACGTGCGTGGTATGACCACCTTACCGAGTTGCTACAAGATCGTGGATTTGAAGCAGGACAAATCGATCCCACTCTTTTTACTAAGAAGGTCAAAGGGGAGTTGTTTGTATACCAACTATATGTTGATGATATTATCTTTGGTTCTCCTAACAAAGCTTTCAATGAGGAATTTGCCGCTCTCATGACCTCCAAGTTCAAGATGTCTTCGATGGGAGAGTTGAAGTTCTTCCTTGGTTTTGACATCAAACAACAAAGAGAAGGAACCTTCATCAAGCAAGCCAAATACACTCAAGACATGCTTAAAAGATTCAAGCTAAGTGATGTCAAGCCGGCTTCTACACCAATGCCTACCAAGTGCCAACTTGACATCGATCCCAATGGTAAAGCGGTGGATCAAAAGGTATATTGCTCCATGATTGGCTCCTTTCTTTACCTTTGTGCATCTAGACCGGATATCATGTTGAGTGTGGGGATGTGTGCACGGTTTCAAGCCGCACCAAAGGAAAGTCACTTTGTGGTGGTCAAGCGAATCTTTCGATATTTGGCTCATACCCCAAACTTTGGCTTATGGTACCCAAGAGCAGCAAATTTCAAGCTTGAAGGTTTCACGGATTCCGATTGGGCGGGGGACAAAGTGGATAGGAAGTCCACTTCCGGAGGGTTCCAATTTCTTGGTTGCTCTTTGGTAAGTTGGTCTTCCAAGAAGCAAAGTTGTGTGTCCCTCTCGTCCACCGAAGCGGAGTATGTGGCGTCCGGTAGTTGTTGTGCTCAACTCCTATGGATGAGGCAAACTTTAAAGGAGTACGGTGTCATTTGTGACAAAGTGCCTCTTTGGTGTGATAATGAAAGTGCTATCAAGATTTCTCTCAACCCGGTACAACACTTCAAGACGAAGCACATTGAGATTCTGTATCACTTCATCCGGGATCACATTAGGCGAGGGGAAATCGAGCTCAAGTATGTCAACACTCATGATAACCTTGCAGATATATTCACGAAGCCCTTGGATGAAGCAAGATTTCGCGAGTTAAGGCATGAGCTAAATATCATTGATTTGAGCAATGTGACTTGAACCCGTACACCCCCCACCACACTCAACGTGTTGTCTAGTTTAGGTGTAGGCATGGACATAGGGGGAGTGTTGTTCTCTCAATGAAATCTCTCCCCCCATTATGCATAAATCGATCACCTCTTTCACATTAGCCATTTTTAATGGTGCTTGTGCTTCAAAGACGAGTTTTGGTCATGGGCCCAAGGATAATTCTTCGCGGTGCCATACCATCCAGCTCAAACATAGGTGGCTTCGGCCACCGCCCTCTCTCCTCGAGAGGCTTTGTCGCTTGGTGGTTTCTTGTTGTCTTCTTGCCTCTGGTTTGTGCGTGTTCTTGTGTTTCTTGTGTGTGAAAAGTTTCCGTGCAAAGGCCTCTTCTTTTTGTTGAAACTTGCGGTGTCTTGAGCTCACGATACTACCGCGGTTGGCCACGGTACTACCGCGGCCTGCCACGGTACTACCGCTAGCGGGAGCACGATACTACCGTCACCACGCGGCAGTAATTTTTTACTGCCGCCTGGTTGAGCGGTACTACCGCCTCGGCGCGGTACTTCCGCCCGAGCGGTACTACCGCGATGATATGCGGTACTACCGTGGCGGTTCGAGCGCGTGGGGATAAGGACGGGCAGGGGGAGTTTTAACTCCCCTTACCCATTCGCTATCCTCTCTCCCTCTCCACGTCGCCTCCTTCTCTCTCTCGCTCAAGAACGGAGCCGGCGTTCGTCGCCGGATCTTCTCCACCGGCTGCCCTCCCGGGATCCCGACCGGTGGGATCGTTCCCCACCACGTGCTCTTGCTATGGACCAAGGTTTTTCCCCAACTCCCTTTCCGTGTTGTTTGTGTTTAGTGTTTCTAGGTTTTGGGGGAAACTTGTGTGTTCTTGAGATTCCTAGGCTTAATCTCTGCAAGAGTAGGATGAAGGAGTGTGGTATTGCATAGGATTTACTTGTATTGTTGTCTTGCGCTAGATTGGATCACCGTAGCACCGCCATTGTTTCGCGGTTCTTTTTTAGATTCAAACCGACAGTTGGATCTGACGCGACACGGTACTACCGCCCATCTGGGGCGGTACTACCGCCCCTCGGGAGCGGTACTACCGTGCTCTGTGCGGTACTAAAAGTTTACTTCCGCTCCAACCATGGTACTACCGTGACCTCGCATGGTACTACCGCATTTGGAACAGTACTAATCCTTTAGTACCACATGCAATGGCAGTTTTACCGTGGCTCACTTCTTTCGCTTGCCAACTTTCTCATATGTCTTCTATGGGTTTCTTGTGCTTGTTTGTGGCCTTTGCATTGATCCTTTCGCGTCTTTGGTGTTTTGCGTGTGTGTCTCAGGTGGTGGCTCTCGCCGGTCCAACCCCAGTCGTGACACTGGCTCCAAGCGTTTGCGCAACCCAGGTGAAGTACCAGAAGGCTCGTATGCCTCCAAGCGCAATATCAAGCACTCTGCTAGCAAGCACAAGGAGCCTGCTAAGGGCATGGATGAGATTGCCCAAGCTGATTATGTCCGTCTCAGGCAGCTTCACCCTTATGTGCATCCGTGTGCCACCTTCAGAGGCTGTGAGTTGTTCTAGAACAAGCAACAGGTCAACATCTATCTGGATGTCATCAAGAACAAGCAGAACACCTATGTGGAGGTGAAGTGGATTGATATGCATCACATGAGGAAGGACAAGTTTCGTGACTACTTTGGAGAGGCTCTGGACTTGGTGGAGCAGTTTGGCATTGAGCACGTGATTACCTTCCACCTCGACTATGACCCTGAGCTCATCTGTCAATTCATTGCCTCAGTCTACTTTCACTCCGATGAGGAACGAAGGATGACCTGGATGACCAACGGCCGTAAGCTGTCTGCTACCTGGAAGGAGTTCATGGATCTCCTCCAGGTTCCTGATGATGGTCTCACCTCTCGAGTGGGTGTTCGCCCGCATGCCAATGCTGATTCTGCCAGCAAGGATAGACTTACCCCTTTCATGGTTGAGAAGGCACTCGCCAATGGCAAGACAACTTTGGTGCTCAACCCTTTCCTGGCTATCATGTATCGCATCTTCCGCAACTCCTTGTTTCCTCGCATCGGTGATAAAGACAAGGTTCATGCCTATATGGTAGATATGATGCTCATCTGTGAGGATGCTCGTTCGTCTCAGTCACAGCCCCTTGATGTCTCACACATCATGTGGTGTGAGCTCCGGTTTGCAGTATTCAACCGCAAGGTGCCTATCTATGGGCCCTATCTGTTTCTGCTGATTTCGAAGACTTGGGAGAAGATGTTTCCTGCTGATGAGTTTCTTGCTCCTGACTGGGTTCGCCATGAGCCCATCTGCTTGCGTATCAAACCCAACTGGGCCAACACCACTACTCGCGCCGAGGCGACTGCTGCTCGGACTGCTGTTGATGAGGAGAATGCTGGCCCCGAGGATGTTGCTGAGGGCCATGCTGCTAGACCTTCCGAGAGTGCCTCTATGCCATCATGGGCCAAGAAGCTGAAGGACAAGATGAAGACTCTTTTCTGCATGCAAGCCAAGGGGCAGTACAGGACTCACGTGGCGTCCAAGGAGAGTCGTCGCCGGGACAACAAGATCTTGCAGCTCTATGGTGAGGCAGTGTCTGGCGGGTCTGAGGAGCACATCACTCCAGAAGCCGAGTGGATGGAGAAGCAGGGCTACAGGTGGACTGAGTCTGAGGAGGATGTCGAGGAGACCATCCCTGCTGCCGAGGCATCCGATGGAGAGGATTGGGACGAGTTCTCTACTTGAGCCACCTCTTGTGTGTAGGTGTCCTCTCTGCCTTTTTGGCGTCTCGATGCCAAAGGGGGAGAGAGAGTAGGGATTTGCGAGTGTGTCGTGTGTTTGCTGCTTTTTCGTTTGTGTCGTGTGTTTGCTGCTTTCTCGGTTGAACCTCGGTAGCTTTACTTCGTATGGTGTAAGACATATGCACTCTATCTATCCTAGCGAGCTCGTGTTATATTGTGCTATTTTTATGCCATGCTTTGCTTATTATCATGTCTTAGTCTCTAAAATATAGGGGGAGTGTTGATCCTAGTCTGTGTGCTATGCAGTCCAAAGCATTCATCTAAAGTGCACACATCTAGGGGGAGCCCGTCTATATTTTAGAGAGGTGGGGTTTGCCCCTGCTCTAAATTATCTTATCCATATGCAAATCCCATGTTGTCATCAATCCACCAAAAAGGGGGAGATTGTAAGGGCATATTCTTCCCTCAGGTGTTTTGGTGATAGATGACAATGCTTTTGCGGACTAATCGTGTGCCTTGAGTTTCTCAGGTTATTCATATCTAGGCATGAGACGATTCGGTGCCCCTCGGAGACTATTGAAGTCGGCGTCGTTCTACGTTTCTCTTTGGTTGATTTGAGTCGTAGGAGAGCCGTACTATTAAGAGGGGGTCCGCGTCGGAAATGTTTGGGTGGAATCAACACGTACACTTGTTCCTCCTTTCCCTGCACTTTGGAGCTTCCCTTCGTTATCTTGGTTGTACAGAAATCTGACGACTAGTGCTGTGCTTGCGGTAGTACCGCAAGCACACGCGGTAGTACCGCTGGGTGTCACGGTAGTACCGCCCTTCTAGAGCGGTAGTACCGTGGCTCCTTGGCCTTGTGCCGCTCCAGTGCGGTAGTAGGGGCAGATGTAATTTTTTACATCCGCGCCCTCCACGGTAGTACCGCTCGTCCAGCGCGGTAGTACCGCGGAGGCCCACGGTAGTACCGCTCCCTAGGAGTCGTAGTACCGTGGTCCTCCTACCTAGTACCGCGGTGTCGCGGTAGTAGGCGCGGATGTAATTTTTTACATCCGCGCCAGCACGGTAGTACCGCGCCTCGCGGGCGGTAGTACCGCGTCGGATTTTTGCACCTCCTCCGGTTCAGCGGAAGTAGGCACGGATGTAATTTATTTCATTCGCGCCCTTCCCAGGCCGTGACTTTCCTGCCTTGCGGTAGTACCGCAGGTGGGTGCGGTAGTATCGCGCAGGCGGTAGTACTGCTCCCTTATCAGGCTAGTTCCGGCCTGTGTTGATGTCGCGGTAGTACTGTGGTCAGCCATGGTAGTACGGCGCCCCTGGAGCGGTAGTACCGTGTGTCGCGGGCTGAACATGTGGATAACGGTTGGAATTTGTCCACGACTATAAAAGGGGCGTCTTCGACCTCTAGTTGACTACCTCTTCCATCTCCAAGCTCCATTGTTGCTCCAAGCTCCTTTTTCACTCGATCTCTCTCCCTAGCCAATCAAACTTGTTGATTTGCTCGGGATTGGGTGACAAGTGCCCGATCTACACTTCCACCACAGGATATTTGATTCCCCCCACTTATCCCTTGCGGATCTTGTTACTCTTGGGTGTTGAGCACCCTAGACGGTTGAGGTCACCTCGAAGCCATACTCCATTGTGGTGAAGCTTCGTAGGTTTATTGGGAGCCTCCAAGTGTTGTGGAGATAGCCCCAATCTTGTTTGTAAAGGTCCGGTTGCCGCCTTCAAGGGCTCCAATAGTGGAATCACGGCATCTCGCATTGTGTGAGGGCGTGAGGAGATTACGGTGGCCCTAGTGGCTTCTTGGGGAGCATTGTGCCTCCACACCGCTCTAACGGAGACGTACTTCCCCTTAAAAGGAAGGAACTTCGGTAACACATCCTCGTCTCCACCGGCTCCACTCTTGGTTATCTTATCCCTTTACTTTTGCAAGCTTACTTGTGCTATATTCATTGCTTGCTTGTGTGCTCATTGTCTTTGCATCATATAGGTTGTCCACGTAGTTGCACATCTAGACAACCTATTTCATTACAAGGCTTAAATTGTTAAAGAAAAGTCTAAAAATTGTTAGTTGCCTATTCACCCCCCCCCTCTAGTCAACCATATCGATCCTTTCACCATGCGACAGGGATTATGAGATAATCCAGTTTGTGGTCGGTATCACTCGAACGAGAAAAAGGTCGGGCTAGCACAAGGATGATAGTCTCGCCTTGAGCCCGACAACATATATCGGGCGGCAAAGGGAACAGAAGTGTGACACGTTGTACAGGTTTGCCTAACCACCTTCATACTCTGCTTGATGGTCGGCACGCCTTGCTAGAGGCTGCTACCAGCCATGCAGATCGGAGGTGATCCGAACTGTGACCAAGCTGACTTGAACCTAAGGGGTCGTGCGCTTAAGGGAAGGAACCTACGAGGTCGGTTCGTATGACACTGGTCGGATGTGATCCGAACTGGACTAGGAACGTGACCGAGTAGACTTTGGGCTTTAGCGTCCGTGCGAGGCCCAAGTATTGAGCCCACGACGGATGCCTATATAAGGTGGAGGTGCAGCACACTTATTTGGTTGATCGCTTCGGCGCTGCGACTAGGGTTTGCATGTGTTGCAAATAGACACCTCCACTCGTTGCCGACTGTGTGATCGAACCTAGCAGTCCATCGCACGGTGTTCCTCCTGCACGTGCGGATACCGTTAGAGGCGGTGCACTTGCGCCGCTCCGGCGAACTTGTACGTGGGATCGGACAACTGGCTGTTTGAAGGAGATCGGACAAGGAGGAGAGGATCCACGCGGACGTGCTGCGTCAACTCCACTTCGGCTGCACGACACTGCACGTCTAGTGGTAACGAACTGTGATCCATCTGCCGTAGCATGTTCTTGGTTGTTCTACGCGTAGGAAATTTTAATTTGTAGTTGACGCACCCTACCGTAGACCCCAACATGTCTTTCCTTGGCTTATGCTCTCTTGCTCTTGTGGTTCTTATGTGTGTGTGTGTGTGTGTTTCAGGCGGTAGTAGCTCCGGGCATCAGGCTCGCCGCAAGAACCCAGACCGTGCAACAGGTTCCAAGCGTTATCGCTCTTCGGATGCACCAGAGTCTGCTGCTACTGTTGCTGCGGGTGGCTCGACTGAGCCGCCAAAACGCAAGGCCAAGGTCCCAACGTCGAAGACCTCCGCTGGGTGCAAGCGTGCTAATCAGATGTCTGCAATGGAGTTCTGTACCAAGAGGAAGCACAATCCCTACCATGTGGACTAGGAGCCTGCTCTTCAGAGGCGTCCGTTCTGGAACAGGTTTCAGCAGTCCATCTATCACGATGTCTTGAAGAAAAAGAAGAACTTTTTTGTGAAGGTTGATACGTCTCCGTCGTATCAATAATTTTTTATTGTTCCATGCCAATGTTATTCAACTTTTATATACTTTTGGCAACTTTTTATACTATTTTTGCCACTAACATACTGATCTAGTGCCTAGTGCTAGTTCCTGTCTGTTCCATGTTTTTTGTTTCGCAAAAACCCAATATCAAACGGAGTCCAAACGGGATAAAAACGGATGGAGATTTTTTTTGGAATATTCATGATTTTGGGGAAATAAAATCAACGTGAAACAGTGTCCGGGGTGGCCACGAGACAGGGGGCCGCGCCCCAGGGAGGCAGGCGCGCCCTAGACTCTCGTGGGCCACCCGTAAGGTGGTTTACGCTCTTCTTTTGGCGCAAGAAAGCTAATTTTATGTGAAAGATCTCAGCGAAAGATTCACCCCAATCGGAGTTACGGATCTCTAGATATAAAGGAAACGGTGAAGGGGTAGAATCAGAGAACGCAGAACCAGAGAGATAGATCCAATCTCGGAGGGGCTCTCGCCCCTCCCACGCCATGGGAGCGAAGGACCAGAGGGGAAACCCTTCTCCCATCTAGGGAGGAGGCCAAGGAAGAAGAAAAAGAAGGGGGGCTCTCTCCCCCTTGCTTCCGGTGGTGCCGGAGCGCTGCCGGGGGCCAACATCATCACCGCGATCTTCACCAACACCGCCTTCATCTTCACCAACATCTCCATCACCTTCCCCCTTCTATATTCGGCGGTCCACTCTCCCGCATCCTGCTGTACCCTCTACTTGAACATGGTGCTTTATGCTTCATATTATTTTCCAATGATGTGTTGCCATCGTATGATGTCTGAGTAGATTTCCGTTGTCCTATCGGTGATTGATGAATTGCTATGATTGGTTTGAGTTGCATGTTTTATTATTGGTGCTGTCCTATTGTGCCCTCCGTGTCGCGCAAGCGTGAGGGATTCCCGCTGTAGGGTTTGCAATATGTTTATGATTTGCTTATGGTGGGTTGCGTGAGTGACTGAAACACAAACCCGAGTAAGTAGGTTGTTTGCGTATGGGATAAAAGGGGACTTGATGCTTAATGCTATGGTTGGGTTTTACCTTAATGAATCTTTAATACTTGCGGATGCTTGCTAGAGTTCCAATCATAAGTGCACAGAATTCCAAGTAAGGGATGATATGTTAGCTTATGCCTCTCCCTCAAATAGAATTGCAATAGTGATTACCGGTCTAGTAACATAGTCATTTGCCTAGGGACAATTTCACAGCTCCTACCAGCACTTTTCCACACTCGCTATATTTACTTTCTTGCATCTTTATCTAAACAGCCCCTAGTTTTTATTTACTTGCTATTTATTATCTTGCAAAGCTATCCAACAACACCTACAAAGTACTTCTAGTTTCATACTTGTTCTAGGTAAAGCGAACGTCAAGCGTGCGTAGAGTCGTATCACTGGCCGATAGGACTTGAGAGAGTATTTGTTCTACCTTTAGCTCCTCGTTGGGTTCGACACTCTTACTTATCGAAAGAGGCTACAACTATCCCGTATACTTGCGGGTTATCAAGACCTTTTTCTGGTGCCGTTGCCGGGGAGTCATAGCATGGGGTGAATATTCTCGTGTGTACTTGTTTGCTTTATCACTAAGTAATTTGTATTTGCTGTTCTTAGTTGTTTTCTATCTTTAGTTATGGGTAGGAAACGCAAAATACCAAAAAAATTAGTTGTACCTACTACTCCAATGGTTGAAGAACCACTCAAAATCTATCACACTACTGAAGCTTTTTACTTGGATCATCTTCGATCCCTATGTGCTCGTGCTGAAACCCCAACTTGCTTAGTTGAGGGAAAATCTTTAGATGAGCATGCTTGTTATGTGCGACACCGTATATCTGAAAAAGGGAAACTATTATGGGATCAAATTCAACGTTTGCAATGCTATGCTTGGAATTTATGTGAAATATATGATGTTACTTGTTGTTCTGAAAACCCTAAGAAACACCTTCCCTACCAATGTGAGTTTATTGATAATGGAATCATATCTTCGTATGCTAAGGGTGTTTATAATTACTATGATGTTCAACAAATTGAAGAATTTGTTGCTTTTAAGGGTGCTTTTGAAATTGCTTCTTTGATTGAAAAGTATGATGCTACTCTTTACAAATCTGAAAGTTTTGCCATACTTGAATATTGTTATGATAATTATGCTTCTAATGCCTATGTTAAACCATATATTGAGAAATTTTCTGCTGTTCAAGAAGAGACTAATATTTTGCAGGAAGCTATGGAAGAAGAAATTGATGAAACTGTGAGCTCATTGGATGAAAAAGATGATGAGAAGAGCGAAGAAGAAAAGGAGGAAGAGCGGATTAGCTACCTGTGCCCACCTTCTAATGAGAGTAACTCTTAAACTCATACATTATTTAATTCCCCTTCATGCTTACCGAAGGATGATTGCTATGATCCCTTGAATTTGTATGAAATATCCCTTTTTGATGATGCTTGCTATGCTTCTGGCCAAGATGCCAATATGAATTATGCATATGGAGATGAACTTGCTATAGTTCCTTATGTTAAACATGAAATTGTATCTATTGCACCCACGCATGATAGTCCTATTATCTTTTTGAATTCTCCCTACTACACTTTATCGGAGAAGTTTGTGCTTATTAAGGATTATATTGATGGGTTGCCTTTTACCATTGCACATGATGATTTTGATGAATGTAATATGCATGTGCTTGCTGCTCCTACTTGCAATTATTATGGGAGAGGAACTATTTCTCCACCTCTCTATGTTTCCCATACTATGAAATTGCAAGAAACTGCTTATACTATGCATTGGCCTTTACTATGTGTGCATGAATTGTTCTCTTATGACATGCCGATGCATAGGAAGAGAGTTAGACTTCGTTGTTGCATGATATATGTTACTTTGTGCTCACTACTAAATTACAAATCATTGTTAATTAAAATTGGCTTTGATATACCTTGGGGTCCGGGTGGATTCATTACTTGAGCACTAAATGCCTAGCTTAGTGGCTTTAAAGAAAGCGCTGCCAGGGAGACAACCTGGAAGTTTTAGAGAGTCATTTATTTCTGTTGAGTGCTTTTATATAGTTTAAAAACAAAATAAAAATAAAGAGGGGAACCTAAAAACTTTTCAAAAAGGAAAGTGAAAGTGAGAAAGACAAGCATTGTTGAAGTGGGAGAGCTCCTTGAACTTTGTTCATGCTCACGGAAACTTTGTGAATCTTGATTACAGAAACTTTTAAACAAAAATAATTATCCCCTTGTACAATTCCATTTTATTATAAAAATAATGTGCCAAGGTTTGCCTTTAGGATGTTTACAATGCTTGTTGGTTTGTACGGTGCAGGACAGAAATTTTGGCTGTAGTGTGTGATTTTACATTTTTATCTGGAACGTCAATTGGTTCTGATTCCTTTTGTACTGTCTTGCTATACAACTTGTTTATTTTTCCTAATTTTGGTAGAATGTTTGGGGTACCATAAGTATGGTGAATGTTCAGATTTCTACAGACTGTTCTGTTTTTGACAGATTCTGTTTTTGATGCATAGTTTGCTAGTTTTGATGAATCTATCAATTTATATTAGTGGATTAAGCCATGGAAAACCTATATTACAGTAGACACAATGCAAAAAAAAATATGAATTGGTTTTCTACAGTACTTAGATTGGGGATTTGCTTTATTATACTAACGGATCTTACCGAGTTTTCTGTTGAAGTTTTGTGTGGATGAAGTGTCTAAACGAGGAGGTCTCGATATGAGGAAAAGGAAAAGAGGCAAGAGCTTAAGCTTGGGGATGCCCGAGGCACCCCAAGTAAATATTCAAGGAGACTCAAGCGTCTAAGCTTGGGTATGCCCGGGAAGGCATCCCCTCTTTCTTCAACAAGTATTGGTATGTTTTCGTATTCGTTTCGTTTATGCATTATGTGCAACCTTGGAGCGTCTTTTGCATTTAGTTTTCATTTTTCTTTTATGCACCATGCTGGTATGAGATAGTCCTCGGTTGATTTATAGAATGCTCATTGCACTTCACTTAAATCTTTTGAGTATGGCTTTATAGAATGCTTCATGTGCTTCACTTATATCATTTGAAGTTTGGATTGCCTGTTTCTCTTCACATAGAAAACCGCCATTTGTAGAATGCTCTTTTGCTTCACTTATATTTGTTAGAGCGGGGGCATATCTTTTGTAGAAAGAATTAAACTCTATTGCTTCACTTATATCTATTTAGAAGATGACAGGAATTGGTCATTCACATGGTTAGTCATAAAATCCTACATAAACTTGTAGATCACTGAATATGATATGTTTGATTCCTTGCAATAGTTTTGCGATATAAAGATGGTGATATTAGAGTCATGCTAGTGGGTGGTTGTGGATTGTAGAGACACTTGTGTTGAGGTTTGCAAGTCCGTAGCATGCATGTATGGTAACCGTTGTGTGACAAATTTGAAGCATGGGGTGTTTCTTTGATTGTCTTCCTTATGAGTGGCAGTCGGGGACGAGCGATGGTCTTTTCCTACCAATCTATCCCCCTAGGGGCATGCGTAGTAGTACTTTGCTTCGAGGGCTAATAAACTTTTGCAATAAGTATATGAGTTCTTTATGACTAATGTGAGTCCATGGATTATACGCACTTTTACCTTTCCATCATTGCTAGCCTCTTCGGTACCGTGCATTGCCCTTTCTCACCTCGATAGTTGATGCAAACTTCGCCGGTGCATCCAAACCCCGTGATACGATACGCTCTATGACACATAAGCCTCATTATATCTTCCTCAAAACAGCCACCATACCTACCTATCATGGCATTTCCATAGCCATTCCGAGATATATTGCCGTGCAACCTCCATCATCATCATATTCATGACTTGAGCGTTCATTGTCATATTGCTTTGCATGACCGTAAGATAGCTAGCATGATGTTTTCATGGCTTGTCTGTTTTTTGATGTCATTGCTACGCTAGATCATTGCACATCCCGGTACACCGCCGGAAGCATTCATATAGAGTCATATCTTTGTTCCAGTATCCAGTTGTAATATCGAGTTGTAAGTAAATAAAAGTGTGATGATCATCATTATTAGAGCACTGTCCCCAAAAAGAAAAAAAAGAAAGGTCAAAAAGAAAAAAAGAAAGGCCAAAGAAAAAAAAGAAAAAGAAAAAAAAAGAGAAAAAAAAGAAAATAAATAAAAAGGGGTAATGTTACTATCTCTTTTTCCACACTTGTGCTTCAAAGTAGCACCATGTTCTTCATGTAGTGAGTCTCATATCTTGTGCTTCAAAGTAGCACCATGTTCTTCATATAGATTGTCTCCTATGTTGTCACTTTCATATACTAGTGGGAATTTTCATTATAGAACTTGGCTTGTATATTCTAACGATGGGATTCCTCAAATGCCCTAGGTTTTCATGAGCAAGCAAGTTGGATGCACACCCACTTAGTTTCTTTTGTTGAGCGTTCATACACTTATAGCTCTTAGTGCATCCATTGCATGGCAATCCCTACTCCTCACATTGACATCAATTGATGGGCATCTCCATAGCCCGTTGATTAGCCGCGTCGATGTGAGACTTTATCCCTTTTTGTCTTCTCCACATAACCTCCATCATTATATTCTATTCCACCTATAGTGTTATATCCGTGGCTTGCGCTCATGTATTGCGTCAGGGTTGAAAAAGCTGAAGCGCGTTAAAAAGTATGAACCAATTGCTTGGCTCGTCATCGGGGTTGTGCATGATGGGAGCATTTTTGTGTGACGAAAATGAAGCATGGCCAAACTATATGATTTTGTAGGGATAAGCTTGCTTTGGCCTTGTTGTTTTGAAAAGACATGATTGCTTTATTGGTACACTCAAAGTATTATTGTTTTTATGTCAAATGATAGACTATTGCTTTGAATCACTCGTGTCTTAATATTCATGCCATGTTTAGACATATGATAAAGATTATGCTAGGTAGTATTCAACATCAAAAATTATCTTTTTTATCATTTACCTACTCGAGGATGAGTAGGAATTAAGCTTGGGGATGCTGATATGTCTCCATCGTATCTATAATTTTTTATTGTTCCATGCCAATGTTATTCAACTTTTATATACTTTTGGCAACTTTTTATACTATTTTTTGGGACTAACATATTGATCCAGTTCCCAGTGCCAGTTCCTGTCTGTTGCATGTTTTTTGTTTCGCAGAAACCCAATATCAAACGGAGTCCAACCGGGATAAAAATGGATGGAGATTTTTTTGAAATATTTATGATCTTTGGGAAGTAAAATCAACGCGAAGCAGTGTCCGGGGTGGCCACGAGACAGGGGGTCGCGCCCCACGGAGGCAAGCGCACCCTGGGCTCTCATGGGCCACCCGCAAGGCGGTTTACGCTCTTCTTTTGGTGCAAGAAAGCTAATTTTATGAGAAAGATCTAGGCGAAGGATTCACCCCAATCGGAGTTACGGATCTCCAGATATAAAGGAAACGGTGAAGGGGTAGAATCAGAGAACGCAGAACCAGAGAGATAGATCCAATCTCGGAGGGGCTCTCGCCCCTCCCACGCCATGGGAGCCGAGGACCAGAGGGGAAACCCTTCTCCCATCTAGGGAGGAGGCCAAGGAAGAAGAAGAAGAAGGGGGTCTCTCTCCCCCTTGCTTCCGGTGGCGCCGGAGCGCTGCCGCGGGCCAACATCATCACCGCGATCTTTACCAACACCGCCGTCATCTTCACCAACATCTCCATCACCTTCCCCCTTCTATATTCAGCGGTCCACTCTCCCGCATCCCGCTGTACCCTCTACTTGAACATGGTGCTTTATGCTTCATATTATTTTCCAATGATGTGTTGCCATCCTATGATATCTGAGTAGATTTCCGTTGTCCTATCGGTGATTGATGAATTGATATGATTCGTTTGAGTTGCATGTTTTATTATTAGTACTGTCCTATTATTCCCTCTGTGTCGCGCAAGCATGAGGGATTCCCGATGTAGGGTTTGCAATATGTTTATGATTTGCTTATGGTGAGTTGCGTGAGTGACTGAAACACAAACCCGAGTAAGTAGGTTGTTTGCGTATGGGATAAAAGGGGACTTGATGCTTAATGCTATGGTTGGGTTTTACCTTAATGAATCTTTTAGTAGTTGTGGATGCTTGCTAGAGTTCCAATCATAAGTGCATAGAATTCCAAGTAAGGGACGATATGTTAGCTTATGCCTCTCCCTCAAATAGAATTGCAATAGTGATTACCGGTCTAGTAACATAGTAATTTGCCTAGGGACAATTTCACAGCTCCTACCACCACTTTTCCAAACTCGCTATATTTACTTTCTTGCATATTTATCTAAACAGCCCCTAGTTTTTATTTACTTGCTCTTTATTATCTTGCAAAGCTATCCAACAACACCTGCAAAGTACTTCTAGTTTCATACTTGTTCTAGGTAAAGCGAACGTCAAGCGTGCGTAGAGTCGTATCAGTGGCCGATAGGACTTGAGAGAGAAATTGTTCTACCTTTAGCTCCTCGTTGGGTTCGACACTCTTACTTATCGAAAGAGGCTACAACTATCCCGTATACTTGCGGGTTATCAAAGGTCAAGTCTGTCGATCTCTTGCATATGAAGAAGGACTTGCGATACTTTGGGAATGCTTTGCAGAGGTGTGAGGAGTTGGACATCAAGAGGATCATTTCCTTCAACAAGGACTTTGATGCCGAGCTCGTGGCCCAGTTCTTTGCCATCGTTCACTTTGGGCATGATCCGGCCCGTACTCTGTCTTGGATGACCAATGGTCGTCTTCTGTCCGCACCATGGGAGGACTTCATGGTCAGCTTATCGTACAATGATGAGGGTGCCCAGACCCCACTTGGGTTTCGCTCTCATAAGGAGATTGCCGCTACTCATAAGGAAAAGCTTTGGCCCTATTCTACCAGGAAGGTGTCTGAGATTGGGAAGGTTTCTTATGAGCTCTGTCCCTTCCTAGACATCATGCATCGGATCTTCCAGAACACCCTGTTTCCTCGGGTCGGAAACTTGGATCAGGTGCACTCTTACCTTGTTGACTTGCTTCTATTCTGTCAAGAAAAGCAGGGCTCTCAGCAGGTGTTGGATGTGTCACAAGTGATGTGGTCTGAACTTCACTCTGCTGTCATGAGCGCAAGCGCATCATTTATGGACCCTATCTTATGCAGCTTATAGAGGACACTTGGGTAGCCAAGTTTCCAGATGAGGAGCTTGTCACAGACAATATGGTTTCTCGTGATACCATCGAGCTACGTCAGAAGGAGAAGTGGAGTACGTCTACTCCGTCACCTCCAGTGCAGGAGACTGTCTTATCTGATGCAGATGATGAGGATGATGATGGGTAGGAGTATGTGCCCCCATCTGAGGAGCCCTCTTGGGCAGAAAAACTCAAGGAGAAGATGAAGCGTCTATTCTGCTTTCAGGCCAAGGGCCAGTATAAGGCTCACAAGAAGGCCAAGATGGCTCGTCGTCGTGACAAGGCCATTATGAGACAGGTTTGCATTGAGGTTGCTAGTGGCTCTGAGGAGCGGATCACTGATGATGAGTCTTGGATCAGACTGCACTGCCCATGGTCTGACTCTGAGGAGGACACCGGAGTTCACGCTTCTCCTCGTGCTGCAGAGGACTCTGAGGAGGAGGAGGAGCATGACTGGTGATGCCATGGAGATCTACTACCATCGTGTCTCGTGTCATCCCTTTCCCTTTGGTGTCTTGCTGCCAAAGGGGGAGAGTTAGGGATTTGCTTTGGGTTTTGTGTTCGCGTGTTCGTTTGTGTTCGTTTGCTTTCTTTCGGCTATGAGTGAGACCATATGGTGTAAGACATATGTGAACTACCCTATCATATCTACTTTAGTCTCAGGTACTCTGTTATCATGTGAGATGCATCATTACCGGCACTAATATTATTGCTCTCATGCTTGTCCTTGCTTAGCTATACTTGTTATTATTCTTATATGCAAGGATGTTGCCTGTCTATAAAATATAGGGGGAGTTTGATCCTAAAGATGTGCACATAGCCTTTCATGCTAATTTCCTTGGTGCACACCTCTAGGGGGAGCCCATCTATATTTTGTTAGGAGATGGTTTGCTTAATTTCCAGTTACTATATTTTGTGCAAATCCCGTGTTGTCATCAATCCAGCAAAAAGGGGGAGATTGTTAGGGCATTATTTTCCCTGGTTTGTTTTGGTGATTGATGACAATACTTTTGTGGACTAATCGTGTGCATTAATCTTTCCAGATTATCTAATATAAGGGCACTATGCGATTGTTACCTGAGGGAGTCCTGGATTAGGGGGTATCCGGACAGCCGGACTGTGTGCATCGTCCGGACTATTGAAGCGTGAAGATACAAGACTCAAGACTTCGGCCCGTGTCCGGGTGGGACTCTCCTTGGCGTAGAAGGCAAGCTTGGCGATCCAGATATTATATTTCCATCGTTGTAACCGACTCCATGTAAACCCTAGCCCTCTCCAGTGTCTATATAAACCGGAGAGGATGGTCCTTAGAAGGCTGATCACAATTACAATCATACCATCATAGGCTAGCTATTAGGGTTTAGCCTCTACAATCTCGTGGTAGATCTACTCCTGTACTACTCATATCTTCAATATTAATCAAGCAGGAAGTAGGGTTTTACCTCCATCGAGAGGGCCCGAACCTGGGTAAACATTGTGTCCCTTGCTTCCTATTACCATCAGCCTAAGACGCACAGATCGGGACCCCCTACCCGAGATCCACCGGTTTTGACACCGACATTGGTGCTTTCATTAAGAGTTCCTCTGTGTTGTCGCTTCAAGGCTTGATGGCGTCTTCAATTGTCAACAACACGGTCCAGGGTGAGACTTTTCTCCCCGGACAGATCTTTGTGTTTGGCGGCTTCGCACTGCGGGCCAATTCGCTTGGCCATCTGGAGCAGATCGACAGCTACTCCCCTGGCCACCAGATCAGGTTCAGAAACTTGAACTACATGGCGGATATTCACGGGGACTTGATCTTCGACAGATTCGGCCCTGTGCCGGGAGCGCCGGACAGTCACGACGGGCACGGCCTAAACCTGCTGTCGGACAATGCTCGGAACATCATCCCTGCAATAGCCCCGGATCTAAATTCAGAACAGGTTGCATTGCCCAAAGACGGAGGGGTAGATCCCGCCCCGCAGGCCGCATACTCATCGGCGTTGGAGCCGAACACAGGTCTCACCTCTGTGGAGACCTGTGACCCCGGACCCCCGGACTCGTATTCGGTCATTGGTTCCGGTCTGCACACCCTCGAACCAGCCGAGCCAGGTTGGGCTCCGGTAATGGAGTTTGCCGCTACGGACATCTTTCAACACTCTCCCTTTGGCGACATGCTGAACTCATTAAAGTCTCTCTCTCTCTCTCTGTCAGGAGACTCTAGGCCAAACTATATCCGGCTTGAGTGGGAAGCAGGCGACGAAGGAATTCGCTGCCCACCCACCACCCACTTGATTGTCACGATCGATAATTTAACCGACGTTCTTGACTTCGACTCCGAAGACATCGACGATATGGACGATGATGCAGGAGAAGCTCCAGAATCTCTGGGGCGCGGGATTACTACCTTGTCACACGATATATACATGGTGGATACACCCAAGAAGGACGACAACGATAATCCGGATGATAAAACACCCGGACAAAAGCCAAAACAGCGGCGCAGACGCCGCTCAAAGTCCAGCAATAGTAAAAACTGCGACAAGAGTGCAAGAAGGGCTGACATACCAGAAGGCAATAATTACCACACAGACCCAGTGATGGAGCAAGACGAGCCAGGTCATGCCAAACGAAGTTCGGAGCAAATATCCGATCACAATGATCCGGAGGGATGACCTCATGAAACCGCCCCAGAACAGGAACACAGTCCGGGCGATGATGCATTCATCATCCCGGACGAACAGTGGAACGAGATAACCTCCACCGAAAGCTTTTGGCCACAACAAGAAGTCTAAAGAAGCAGAAACAACGGCTTAAGGCTACACAGGAAAAGCTCAGTCGCAGATGGAATAAAGTACTAGGCACTAAAGAAGGATATGGTGACGATCGCCATACCAAAAGCTATCCAAAGCGCAAGCTACTGCCAGAATTCGACGACGAGGCCGTTCCACCAAAGAATAATACAACCAGGAGACCAGACGTACCGCGTCACAACCACAGCAGAGCGGCTACTGACACCGCGCATGATCCACGTGAGAAGCTGGATAAGAAGGCCGATGCATCCAGGTCCATCTACGGATCTAAAGGACACACCCCGGCGAGGGACTATGGTCACCCAAATGCTAATACAAGCCAAATACCAGTTCGGAATAAACTCCGGACACAACAACAGCCGACTACATGCCACAGCGCGCCCAGATATAGAGGGGCTGCACACCCCCTGTGCTTCACCGAAGAAGTACTGGACCATGAATTCCCACAAGGTTTTAAACCTGTGAACAAAGAGGCATATGACGGAACGACAGACCCAGGGGTCTGGATCGAGGATTTTATCTTGCATATTCACATGGCTCATGAGGATGATCTCTATGCCATCAAATATCTTCCCCTCAAGCTGAAGGGACCAGCCCGACAATGGTTGAAAAGCCTCCCCGAAAACTCAATTGGGAGTTGGGAGGAACTAGAAGACGCTTTCAGGGCCAATTTTCAAGGGACTTATGTCCGGCCTCCGGATGCAGACGAGCTAAGTCACATAATCCAACAGCCGGAGAGTCCGCCCGCAAGCTTTGGAACACATTCCTCACTAAGAAGAATCAAATTGTCGATTGTCCGGACGCCGAAGCCTTAGCGGCATTCAAACACAGCATCCGCGATGAATGGCTCGCCCGACACCTCGGCCAAGAAAAGCCAAGGACAATGGCAGCCTTAGCAAGCCTTATGACCCGCTTTTGCGCGGGTGAAGATAGCTGGCTAGCCCGTAAAGGCACCAGCGACCCCAGCACGTCCGAAATAAGGGATGGCAACGGGAAGCCACAGCGTAATAAACACAAACGCCAAAGCAAGGAAGGGAGCCCGAATAAAACAATGGTCAATGCCGGATTCAGGGGCTCTCAGCAAAAGAAGCCATTTAAAGGCAGTAAAGAGGGACCGTCCGGTCTGAACAGAGTCCTGGACAGACTATGCCAAATTCATGGTACCCCAGAAAAACCTGCAAACCACACCCATAGAGAGTGTTGGGTCTTCAAGCAGGCCAGCAAACTAAATGTCGAACACAAAGGGAGGGAAACACCAAGTGAAGACGAGGACGAACCTCGCCAGCCGAACACTAGGGGACAGAAAAAATTCCCGCCAGAGGTTAAAACAGTAAACATGATCCACGCGACTCACACATTCACGAGAAGGCAATAACGTGCGCTCAAAGACGCGCACAATGTAGAGCCCATCGTACCCACATCTGACTACTGGATGTCTCGTCCGATCACTTTTGATCACATGGACGGCCGAACTAGTATTCAGCGCGAAGGATCATAGGCCTTGGTGCTTGACCCAATAATCAACGGATGCCGTCTCACCCGTGTCCTCATGGACGGCGGCAGTAGTCTCAATTTAATATACGAGGAAACTGTCTGCAGGATGGGGATAAACCTATCCAGAATTAGCCAAAGCAACACCACCTTTGAAGGGGTGATACTAGGCATTGAAGCCTACGGCAGGGGCTCCGTCGTACCGAGGGTAACATTTAGCCCCCCAGGCAACTCCAGAAGTGAAGAACTACTCTTCATCGTTGCACCCTTCCAAAGCGGCTATCATGCACTGCTTGGAAGACCGGCCTTCGCCCGCTTCAATGCATTGCCGCATTATGGTTACGTTACACTCAAGATGCTCGGTCCACATGTCGTCATCACCGTTAGCAGAATCACAGAGCGCTCTTCACGCGTAGAGGAACACGCGACGGCCCTGGCGGCCGGACTATAAGCGGCCTCTAATATCATAAAACATGACTGGTCATTAAGACCACAGACACGGTTAGACGAGTCTGGTAGCCCGGATAAAATTCAACCGGACACCGTATATGTAATCCCATAGTGGAAACCAGGGGCTATAAATATTTAATTTAGCCCCAAAACTGGGCTCAACCTTATTGGCAGGCCATCATCTTACACTTTTACTATCTATCGCATACTTACGTTGTATTCTCCTATGAGTTTTCCTTTTTTTCCACAGACAACGTTCGCGCAATACCCTTCCAGGATACGGCATAGCGGAGACAAAGGCGCAGACGTGCAGCAGGGCCCTGTTCAACAGGTTTCTTTTTAGATTAAGCCCCTGTGTAAACCTTTTCTATTGCCTCTTGTTGTTTAAACCATCCAATGGGTTCCATACCCACAAAGGATACTATCGTTATTGGCATTTCGCCATGCTAGATTACTGCACGTACCTGGAAACACAGGGTTCATATTGAATGGGCATTCTTGAGCCCATCTTCTGTTATAAAGTCCGAACACCTTTGGGAGTGTTCGGCGTCACGAGTTTGGCCTTATATGCATCAGCTCCGAATCATGTCTTTGGTCAAATGTTGGGTTTGCCCGGCTCCTGGGTTTGCCGCCTTACGTTCCGTTATTATCGGCTAAGGCAGGCCAAAGGAGAACTACTGCGATTGTGCCCTGGTTATTCTGGATGAGCGCCTCAGTAGAGAAAGCCGAAAACTGACCATCATGATACAGCGAGAGACTGTTCAACCACTCGAAGACTCACCAGAATTTCTAGGAGTCCTCCGCATTAACGAAGGGCTGTTTTCCGGCCATGTACACACACGCTCGTATTCGGATGCCCGCGAAGGGACCAGGGGCTACATAGTAGACCCACCATTATACTCGCATGGCTAAGCGAAAGTGTTACAGCTATATAATCTGGTTGCCTAGTTCGACATGCGATCACCTCCTTAATGGACCAAGACGTTGGAGCAAGTGTGATTAAGCATATTCTTCGCAAACACCCCCGCATTGTATGCGTGGGGGCTGAAGCCAACGACTGCTATCTTTCGGACTACTTATACATATAAGAATGGTCGTACAGGGGACACAATCATATTTTCAGGCAAAAAATATAAATATAGCCTCATAATCAAAATAAACATTGTTTTTACAATGATTCGACTTATCACTTGAACAAAATATTCTTCGAGCACTGCGCCTCTATTATGCGAGCACCCTCTGTGACCTACCCCAAGTAGTGTTCGGCCGGATATTGGCCTCCCGCCGGATCCTGGGTCGCTATAATAGTGGCCTTCATATCTGTCCAATAGGATTTTACGCGGGCAAGAGCCATCCGCGCACCCTCTATGCACGCCGACCTCATCATGGCGTCGATCCGAGTCACGGCCCCAAGGAATTGTTGCACCAAACCAAAATAACTGTCCGGCTTGGGCCCCTTCGGCCAAAGATGGTCTATTACAGACCGCATTGCAAGCCCGGACAGCCAATGAAGCTCTGCCACAGCAGCCACCTTCTCATTCAACGACAGCGGGCGATTGGGAGCATTGAACTGCGACCAGAAAAGCTTCTCCACTTCCTTATCACCTTGATCCTCGAAGAACTTGGCAGCGTCAGCTATACTATTCGTCAAGTCCGCAAATGCGTCTGCAGGACTCCAACGCCCAGCTAGGGGAGCATACTTTGGATCCAAAAACTTCGTCCGCAGTAGGTAGGAGCCCCCAGCCACGATTTTGTTGGCCTGTTGGAGCTCCTCCCGCATACCCCGGATCTCGGTCCACATCTCCTTGGCGGCATTAAGTGCCTTGTCCAGCTCAACCGAACTAGCCTTATTCCTTTTCAAGGAGCACATACCGGTCGGCGGCATTTTTCAACTCTTCAGCCATTTTGGCTATCTTTTCCTCGCTTCGGCGATGAGCAGCCTGTTCGGCTCTCAACTCTTCGGCCGCCTCTCAGACAGCCGCATTGCTAGCCTGAGCTTGTTCCTTGGCCTAAGCAAGCTCGGCCCTTAGGGCCTCCACGGCAGCAGCACCATCTGCAGTGCATACACAGGGCATTAACATTATGCCATTCTCGCATTTTCCTATACAATATAATAAGGGAAGTAGAGTACATACCCTGGGATTCTTCAAGCCGTTTGTTCACCAGCGTGATATCGGCATCAATAGATCCGATCTGCCTTCTCAGTTCGGCAACTTCAACTGACTGGTCGGCTACCAGATCCTTGTATACCTGCACACATATACAGCGCGGCCATTAATATATGATCCCCCGTTTGCCGCCTATGGCGGGCAACCAGAGTCTCAGGGGCTCTATCCATAGGGAGCACACCTAGCGCGTGCTTCATAACCAAAAAAAATAGTGCATTTTTTCACTGCATACCTCAAAGCCTTTGAGCAGGCTTGTAAATGCCTCATTCAAACCGCTGGTAGCGGATGAAATCTTCGTGAGCACAGTGCTCATCAAAAAGCGGTGCTCCTCCGAGAGCGCGGCTTGCTCTAGAAAGCCTATCAGTACGTCCGGCCGGACATCGAACTGTGCCGGACCCTTCTCATCGCCCCCCGTGGGAGCCAAATGCTCCGGGCTCAGGGTGACTGACGTGTTCGCTTCCGGCTTCGGTAGATTCGGACTCCTCCGTGACGACACCTCCGTGTCACCCGCTTCATGAGGCGGGGGAGGTGGGTGGAGTCTCACTCTCCATCATCTCCGGACAAAGGTCCCCCGAAGACGAACTCTATTGAGAAGAGCTGCTCGCCGGACTACAAAAGATGAAGTCCCGGTTACGGATCTCAGAGTAACGCCATACCTTCGAAATAATGAACAACTTACAGCTCGGTGAAGGCTGGCCCGTTGGTGGGCACGACGCGGTAAGGGTGCCCGTCGCGGCAGAGCCCCCTGGTGATACCTTCTTCCCTTGCTTGGGCATCTCCGCCTCCAAGTCTTCGGGGGCCGCCCTCTTCTTCCCGCGTGGAGAGGAGGCTTTAACCTCCCCTTCCCGATTATCCTCCATGGTAGAGGTAGCGATTCCTCCAGTCTGGATGTGTAGTGTGGTTTCACTGCCCTTTCCTTCGCCTTTCCTTGAGGGGATTTTGTTGAGCGCCCGGCCAAGCATCTTTGCAATGGTTGGACCAAGCGAGTCTTCAGGAAGTGTCACCGGACACCTGATTCTCTCCGTCTTGTTGAGCCATTCCTGGCCACGGAGGGATTTTCAGAATTACAGTTATGATAAATATGAATGAAGTGTCCGGCTTTAAGGTTACTTACTTGGGCATCTAGGCGATTGCAGCTTAGGCCCGCATCCTCGGTGGTGTCCGGACACTTTACTTGTGGTCCGAAGAATAATTTGCACATTCCTTCGAGCTTCAGGCCGAAGAAGTGCTTAATAGTCCGCGGACCCTCCGGATTAAACTCCCACATCCAGAGAGGCCGACGTTTGCACGGCAGCGTCCGCCGGATTAGCATCACTTGCATTATGCTGACAAGATTTATGTCTCTCTCTATGAGCCCCCGGATACGATTCTGCAGTTCTGTTACATCGCTAGCAGGCCCATAATTCCATCCTATGTCGGTCCAAGACGCTAACTATGATGGAGGGCCCGAGCGGAACTCGGGGGCGGCTACCCACTTTGTGCCTCTGGGAGCTGTAACATAAAATCACCTCCGTTGCCACACATCGGATACTTCCGGAAAGGAGCCCTCTGGCCATGGGGCATCGACGTTCTTGCTTATTATGGCACCTCCGCACTCCGCATGTCGCCCCTCGATCATCTTCGGCTTCACATTGAAGGTCTTGGGCCATAAGCCGAAGTGTGGGCTGACGTGGAGAAAAGCCTCGCACACAATAATAAACGACGAGATGTGGAGGATGGCGTCTGGAGCCAGATCATGGAAATCCAAGCCATAGTAGAACATGAGCCCCCTCACAAAGGGGTCGAGGGTGAGGCCTAGGCCTCGGAGGAAGTGAGGAACGAATACGACACTCTCATTGGGCTCCGGCGTGGGGATAACTTGCCCTGGAGCAGGAAGCCTGTGCTGGATATCGGCGGTCAGGTATCCGACCTCCCTAAGCTTAGTAATATCCTCCTCTTGGATCGAGGAGGCCACCCATTGGCCTTTTGCATCGGATCCGGACATATTGGAGGATATGGGGTGTTGAGGCTTAGGTTTTGAGTACTGGAGCTCGAGGTGCGAGAAGGAGCAGGAGAGGTGGAAAAGAGGTGTAGGCCTCGGCCCCTTTATAAAGGGGATGAATATCAAGAGTCCTCAGCGTGACCGCTTGAAACTTATCTAAAAAACACGGAGTCATACCAACGGTCGCCGTGGGGTCACACACGCCCATATTGATGAAAGATCCCGTAATAAGAGGAACACGATCTCTGCTTTGGCAGGACGTGCCGATAAAACCGCCTCGCGACGCGAGACGAGGTGGAGCAGGAAACGCCGGTTCGTGTTGGACCAGGCCACGATGCAGGAGCACAATGTACAAATGTTGCCAACAGAACAAATTTAAGCTATGTTTCCTACAATGGTGTATGAAGGTCATCTTGCAGATCCGGACACGGTCTACGTGTTCGATAAATAACCTTGGAATATTCGGAGAAGGAACCCGCCTTGCAATGCCGAAGACAAGACTGCGCGCCGGACTCATCATCATTGAAGCCTGGTTCAGGGGCTACTGAGGGAGTCCTGGATTAGGGGGTATCCGGACAGCCGGACTGTGTGCATCGTCCGGACTATTGAAGCGTGAAGATACAAGACTCAAGAATTTGGCCTGTGTCCGGGTGGGACTCTCCTTGGCGTGGAAGGCAAGCTTGGCGATCCAGATATTATATTCCCTTCCTTGTAACCGACTCCATGTAAACCCTAGCCCTCTCCGTTGTCTATATAAACCGGAGAGGATGGTCCTTAGAAGTCCGATCACAATTACAATCATACCATCATAGGCTAGCTCTTAGGGTTTAGCCTCTATGATCTCGTGGTAGATCTACTCTTGTACTAATCATATCTTCAATATTAATCAAGCAGGAAGTAGGGTTTTACCTCCATCGAGAGGGCCCGAACCTGGGTAAACATTGTGTCCCTTGCTTCCTGTTACCATCAGCCTAAGACGCATAGATCGGGACCGCCTACCCGAGATCCGCCGGTCTTTACACCAACATTACCCCTTGAGGACTTCACTTTAGACGGATTATTTTCCCTTGTTTCTTTTCGGTGGAATTGAGTCGTAGGGATAACTATACTATCAAGAGGGGATCCGTTTCGGAAGAGTATGGGTGGAATCATCACGTTCACACTCTCCTTGCACCCTCGCCTTCTTCCTTCTATATCCGTGCTGTGCAAAACAAGGGGTGCTGGCTGCTAAGCGATAGTACCGCGGCCAGGGCGGTAGTACCGCCTATCGGCGGTAGTATCACTTGTTAGTGCCGCTGGTACTACCACCCCTGCTGTGGTCTCGATTTTTCGTGTCGGGTTTCTGTAAAGGACCACGCAGGGGAGCGCTAGTAGGGACGGCGGTTGGGTGTGGTAGTACCACTTATTAGCGGTAGTACCGCTCCTACGTCCGCTCCAACTGCCGCTCAGCTTGCTGCTCTCCTCTGTTTTTCGGCGGCTATAGGGAGCGGCAGTACCGCTTATCAGCGGTAGTACCGCCCTAGTGCGTGTACTTCTTCTCGCTCAGCCCCGGTTGCCCTATGCTTGCTTGCCACAGTGGTAGTAATGCTGTGGCAGCGGTAATACCGCTCCGGCAACGGTAGTACCGCCCAGATGCGGGTTGCGGGCTGCATAACGGTTGGATGTGTCCCCCCCCCCACTATATAAAGGGATCTTATTCTCCAAGAAGACTTACCTCTTCCATCCCAATCTCCATTGTTGCTCCAAGCTCCATTTTCACCCGATCTCTCTCCCTAGCCAATCAAACTTGTTGATTTTCTAGGGATTGGTTGAGAAGGCCCTGATCTACACTTCCACCAGGAGAAATTTGATTCCCCCACTAATCCCTTGCGGATCTTGTTACTCTTGGGTGTTTGAGCACCCTAGACGGTTGAGGTCACCGCAGAGCCATATTCCATTGTGGTGAAGCTTTGTGGTGTTGTTGGGATCCTCCAATTAAGTTGTGGAGATTGCCCCAACCTTGTTTATAAATGTTCGGTCGCTGCCTCCAAGGGCACCAATAGTGGAATCACGGCATCTCACATTGTGTGAGGGCGTGAGGAGAATACGGTGGCCCTAGTGGCTTCTTGGGAAGCATTGTACCTCCACACCGCTCCAACGGAGATGTACTTACCTTCAAAGGGAAGGAACTTCGGTAACACATCCTCGTCTTCACCGACTTCACTCTTGGTTATCCCGTACCTTTACTTGTGCAAGCTTATATTGTGTTGCATCTCTTGCTTGCTTGTGTGCTTGTTGTTGTTGCATCATATATGTTGCTCACCTAGTTGCATATCTAGACAACCTACTTTGATGCAAAGTTTAAATTGGTAAAGAAAAGCTAAAAATTGTTAGTTGCCTATTCACCCCCTCTAGTCAACTATATCGATCCTTTCAAACTCTTACATGATCTATGCCTGACTAATACCAATCTGTTCACCAGCTATGGATTTTATTGAGATAAACTCAAAAAGACCCATACCAAAAAAGCAACTACCGCTCCACTAATTCGCAACACCTCAAGCAATTTCTGTGCAAACCCCCTCTTCATCGACTACAGTTTTTTTAGCAACTCTTGCCCAAAAAATGAGCACAAGAAAATAGTATTTCCCATTGCTCCTTACAGTAACATATGGGCTCATTACCATCACATCGGTTCTCGACAAAAAAGAGTTAGTACAGCGAACCAACAAACCTCAAATCCTTAGTTCATCCAATCAACGGGATAAGCCCCAAAAAATCACTAATCTAGATGGACAAACTAATCTGCGCACGTAGTACCCATACATACCTCTGTCATCTGATTTTTTTTCCAGCAACTTTTATAGCTGTCCGGAGCAACTACTAGTACGATGAACTGCAAACTTCTACAGAAATTCCCCTGCGAAAAAAATTCTACAGAAATTTGCCGCACGACCTCTACTTCCGTAATCCCTTCCTCATCCACCCCTATGCCAAACGTCGTCCTCCCTCTCCCTCATCTGCACCTCGGTGACGGGGTTGCTACCCAAGTCCGCGACACCCTCTGTCAGCAGCCCACTGTCACCTCTCGCCAACACTGAAGATCGAAGCACTAGAGCTGGTGTCGACAACGGCAGAATGGCTACAACACCAGAACTGCGGCCCAAGTCGAATAGGCCCAAGAAGATTCCCCAGTGGCTTGCTAGCCCAAACTGGGCCCGTTAACTCGGGTGTAACAGTACTTATAGCCATTGCTAGCTTTCTCCTTTCCTTGGCGATGGACCAGACGGCTTCGACCGGTATTTTAAGGCTACAGAGGTGTGGGTGGTTGGGTGGATTGCCTCTGAAATTCAAATACTTAGTTCGTTCGTTCCCCAATCTCATCTAGATCTTGTGAGCCTAATCCGAGACCCTCACAGTTGGCATCAGAGCCTTTCGTCCTGGATCTTCCCTTGCATCGCCACTACACCAGATTCGGCGACCGCCGACAACGCCAAGCCATGGAGGAGTTGAGCGACGAGAGCCGCGCCGTGTTCGATCTACTTCGTCATGAGATCTCCGTCGATCTGGACCAGAAGCTCAAGGCGCAAGGCGAATCCCTGCTCAAGTCCATGAACAAGTTGTTGGAGGCCAACAATTTGGCGCTTGACGGCCTCATGTCTGCACGAGCTGACGCCATCCACAATGAAATTGCCCTCGACCTCGAGCAGGTGAGAGCTGACATCAACAAGCTCGAGCCCACAGATCAGGGGCCCAAACTGGACGGGAGTTCTTCGTCGCGCATCGGTGGCCGGATGCGGGGGAGCACCGCGGGCGATGGTCCAGGAATCAAAGGCGACCACCGTGGCAAGGCGCATAATATCTATGTGCCCCCTCCGGCAAGAGGTGCGCGTGAATCAAATCCTTCGCCAAATTTTTTTGCATCTCGCGAGGTCTCTGTTCCGGATACTGCTGAGGCGTCCTCGTTTTCTCTGCATATGGAGATGCCTCAGTTCGATGGCACCAATCCGTGACTCTGGTAGAACCGCTGTGAAGATCAGTTCAAGCTATGGAGTGTACCTGTATACAGGTGGATTTCCCTGGCTACCGCTCAAGGTGGCTAGAATTTGTACAACAGCGGATGCCCAACTGCAGTTGGCCTGAATTCTGTTTGGAACTCCAATGCAGGCTCGGCCGTAATCAGCACCAAACCCTCCTAGGCAAGTTGTTCCGCATTGCACAAACTAGTACAGTGGAAGATTACGTAGAGCGTTTTGCGGAGCTTTACGATCAGTTAACAGCATATGAGGATTCACCGAACGATCTGCATTATACCACCAGATTCCTCGATGGTCTAAAACCCAGTGTTATAATCACTGTAGCTCTACAGAAACCCAAGGATTTAGATGTTGCCTATGAGCTTTCTTTGCTGCATGAGGAGTTAGGAGAAGGGATCACACCGATCAACAGTTACTCAAATAAACGAGCATCCTCAGTTGCTTCTGCAGCTACTTCACCTCAGGTTAAGGTTACAGAGGAACGAAGGGGAACTGAAAGTGTCAAGCCTCACCGCATTGAAGATAAATGGTCAGTGTTGCGAGAATACAGAAGATCTAAGGGTCTTTGCTTTGTCTGTGGAGAAAAATGGTCCAGAGATCATGTTTGCAAGTCTACTGTGCAATTGCATTTTGTTCAAGAGTTGATTGAGCAACTACAAGGCAGTTCTGCAGAGGATTCTAAAACTTCTGATTCTGAACCTCCTTCCCCAATGTCATCTTTAGTGCATTCCATTAGGCTTTCTGCAGCTGCTATGGGAAGAGAACCTGAAGCTCCTATTCTACAGTCGAGGGTGGTTATCCAGGGACATGAGTTGAACTTCTTAGTAGACTCAGGAAGCACTCATTCATTCCTTGACAGCAAGTTTGCATCACTGACAGGAGTTGTTCCCATTACTCTAGTTAAGTAACAGTAGCAGGTGGGTCTGTTATCACCTGTCAACACAACATTAACGATTGTAGCTGGACCAGCAACGAGATACAGTTTAAATCTAACCTCAAATTGTTGCCACTCAACACTTACGATGGTATTCTCGGTCTAGACTGGTTGGCTCAGCACAGTCCTATGAAGATTGACTAGGTGGAACAATGGATGTCTTTTAGTTATGAAGGAAGAGTGGTCACCTTGCAAGGAATTAATGCAACTGAATACACTTTTGCATGTGTCTCCATCTCTGCTATTCAACAGTCAGAAGCTGCTACCATTCCAGAAGAAATACAACAAATCATTAATGAGTTTGCACATGTGTTTGCAGCTCCTACAGAACTACCTCCTAGAAGGCAGAGTGATCATCATATTCCATTAATTCCAGGAGCAAGGCCTGTCACTTCAAGACCTTACAGAATTGTTCCTCAATTGAAAGATGAGTTGGAAAAACAAATCAATGAACTACTTGCAGCTGGATTAATAAGAATCAGTAAGAGTCCATTTTCCTCACCAGTTCTGCTTGTTAAGAAAAAGGGGGAGAATGGAGGATGGTAGTGGATTATAGAATGTTGAATGCCATCACTGTCACTGGCAAATTTCCAATTCCACTGATCAATGAATTATTGGATGAGTTGTTTGGTTCTGCTTGGTTTACTAAACTAGTCCTGAGAGCTGGATACCACCAAATCAGGCTAGCACCTGGAGAAGAGTACAAAACTGCATTCTCTACTCACATTGGTCACTATGAGTTTACTGTACTGGCCTTTGGGTTGAGTGGAGGGCCTGGTACGTTCTGTAGCTCTCTGAACACTACCTTGAAACCTGTTAACAGAAAGAACACACTCTGTTTCTTTGATGACATCCTGATATTCAGTAAAACTTACAAGGAGCATCTTGCTCATGTTAGAGAGGTACTAGCTCTACTTAGAGCTGATCAGTGGAAGGTGAAATTATCTAAGTGTGCTTTTGCTCAGCAACAAATTGATTACTTGGGGCATACCATCACTGCTGCAGGAGTGTCAACTGACGTGTCAAAGATTTCCACTGTCCAGAACTGGCCCACTCCTACAAATGTCAAGGAAGTAAGAGGGTTTTTGGGTCTCAGTGGATATTACGGAAAGTTTATCCAACACTATGGCATAATCAGTAAACCCCTGACTGAACTTCTGAAGAAGGGAGTGCCATTTGTGTGGTCTCCTGTTACTGAAGAAGCTTTTTCTGTTTTGAAGAAGAAGTTAATTGAACCACCTGTTTTAGCCCTGCCTCAGTTTGATAAACCTTTTGTTGTTGAAACTGATGCCTGTGACAAGGGAATTGGAGCTGTGTTAATGCAGGAAGGCCATCCCTTAGCTTATGTCAATAAGGCTCTTGGACCTAAGAACAGAGGTTTGTTAGTGTATGAGAAGGAATATATGGCTATCTTGTTGGCAGTACAGCAGTGGAGACCATATCTCCAGATGCAGCATTTTGTCATCAGAACAGATCAGAAGAGTTTGATTCATTTGCAGGATCAGAAGCTGCATACTGTTTGGCAGCAGAAGGCACTCACTAAGTTAATGGGGCTGGATTATCAGATTGTTTATAAAAAGGGTATAGAGAATTCTGCAGCTGATGCCCTATCCAGAAGGCCACCAGATCATCAATTGTGCTCAATCTCTAAAATGCAACCTGTTTGGCTAACTAAAGTTATTGACAGCTACAGTGCAGACAAGACTGCTACTGAACTTCTGCAACAGTTAGCTATTGATCCTACTGCCAAACCCAATCACAAGTTAAGCCAAGGTATAATCAGATACAAAGGAGCTATCTGGGTAGGTAATAAGCAAGAGCTACATGACAAAATCTTTGCTGCATTTCATGACAGTCCAGTGGGGGCCATTCAAGATTTCCTGTCACATACCACAGGATACACACCCTTTTTAGATGGTCAGGGATGAAGAACTACATTAACGAGAAGGTGTAGTTGTCGGATTTCGGGTTCCGGCAGACCCTCTAGGTTCGAACTCTGGGGTGCGTGCGGAGATTTCACCGTCTACCTACCTGCACCTCACCGCCTCGCTATGATCTAGGCAATCAAAGAAACAACACAAGAGACACAGAGTTTATACTAGTTCGGGCCACCATTGTGGTGTAATACCCTACTCCAGTGTGTGGTGTGGTGGACTACCTCTTGGGCTGATGATGAACAATACAAGGAAGAACAGCCTCGCGAGGGTCCGTTCTTGGCTGGTGCGATGAACTACTAGGGGGAGTTCAGTCGCTCTCTCTACTGATTTCCTGGCGAGGATCCCATTCTCTTCTTTGTGTTCTCGTCTCTGTCTCTGTCCATCTCTCTCTCTCTCTCTCTCTAGATGCTGATGTCTCGGATCGATCCCTCTACCCTGTGGGTGGCTAGTCCTATTTATAGGCGGAGACCCTGGGCCTCCTCCCAAATATTGAGCGGGAAAGGCGCCAACAATTGGCCATTTTGAAGGGGAACATCTAGTACACTTATCCTGACTAAAGTTGGTCCTCGCCTGCTAAAGGCTCTGGTGGTGACGCCGGCTTGGGCTCCACGATGACCTCCATCCTACTGTTCTGCTGGTCTTGGTCTTGTTGCACCGAAATGGATGCCTTTGCTTGATGCTCTTGTCTGTGCCTGCTCCCTTTGCACCAAAGAGGAAAGGGAGGACACTGCGCGGCCTGGCGCCCGCCTGGCGCCCTTGGTCGTCACGGCTTGCGTCATGGGCACCTTGTGAGGTACCCCGCCTTGATCTCTCCGCCTCCTCGCGAGCCAGCCTGACGAGGCCGTGCCTGAGGAAGCCTCCTGTCGTGCGCCCCGCGAGGCTTGGCCCCTCGCAAGGGTCTTGAGATCATGCTGATGAAGATGGGCCATGCTGGGCCGCCTGAGGGAGTCCTGGACTAGGGGGTGTCCAGATAGCCGAACTATCATCATCGGCTGGACTCCAAGAATATGAAGATACAAGATTGAAGACTTCGTCCCGAGTCCGGATGGGACTTTCCTTGGCGTGGAAGGCAAGCTTGGCGATACGGCTATGTAGATCTCCTACCATTGTAACCGACTCTTTGTAACCCTAGCCCTCTCCGGTGTCTATATAAACCGGATGGTTTTAGTCCGTAGGACAGAACAAACAATCATACCATAGGCTAGCTTCTAGGGTTTAGCCTCCTTGATCTCGTGGTAGATCTACTCTTGTAATACCCACATCATCAATATCAATCAAGCAGGACGTAGGGTTTTACCTCCATCAAGAGGGCCTGAACCTAGGTAAAACATTGTGTCCCTTGTCTCCTGTTACCATCCACCTAGACGCACAGTTCGGGACCCCCTACCCGAGATCCGCCGGTTTTGACACCGACATTGGTGCTTTCATTGAGAGTTCCTCTGTGTCGTCACCGATAGGCTCGATGGCTCCTTCGATCATCAACAACGACGCGGTCCAGGGTGAGACTTTTCTCCCTGGATAGATCTTCGTATTCGGCGGCTTTGCACTGCGGGCCAATTCGCTTGGCCATCTTGAGCAGATCGAAAGCTACGCCCCTGGCCGTCAGGTCAGATTTGGAAGTCTGAACTTCATGGCTGACATCCGCGGAGACTTGATCTTCGATGGATTTGAGCCACAGCCGAGCGCGCCGCACTGTCACGATGGGCATGATTTAGCTCTGCTGCCGGACAGTGCCCTGGAGGCCGCACACGAGTCCGCTCCGACCCTCAATTCGGAGCCGGCTGTGCAGATCGAGGACGGGTGGCTAGACACTGCCTCGGGGGCTGCAACCTCTATGGCGATAGAGCCGAATACTGACCTTGTCCCTTCTGAAGCTCGTGACTCCGAGGTGCCGGACTCCTTGCCCGACTCCGAACCTCCTACGCCCCCTCCAATCGAATCCGATTGGGCGCCGACCATGGAGTTCACCGCTGCGGACGTCTTTCAACACTCACCTTTCGGCGACATCCTGAATTCGCTATCTCTCGTTATCAGGAGAGCCTGGCCGGACTGCAGTCAGGACGGTTGGGATGCGGACGACGAAGAAATTCAAGGCCCACCCACCACCCACTTAGTAGACACTGTCGACGATTTAACCGACATGCTAGACTTCGACTCCGAAGACATCGACAGTATGGACGACGATGTCGGAGACGACCAAGAACCAGCGCCTACTGGGCACTGGAAAGCCACCTCGTCATATGACATATACATGGTGGATATCCCAAAGGATGGGAATGGCGAGGGAATAGCGGAGGAAGACCCCTCCAAGAAACAGCCCAAGCGCTGGCGTCAGCGGCGCCGCTCTAAATCCCGCCACAGCAAGAATGGAGATTTCGGCACCGGAGATAATAATACCCCAGCAGTGTCGAAGAGAACCCCCTCCAGCAAGATTCAGCACAGGAGGACGGAGAAGCCAGCCCTCATGAGAGAGCGGCAGACGAAGAGGTAGAGGATGATAATTACATGCCTCCCTCCGGAGACGAGGCAGGCCTCGACGACAATGAATTTGTCGTGCCTAAGGATCCCGTCGAACAAGAGCGTTTTAAACGCAGGCTTATGGCCACGGCAAACAGCCTCAAGAAAAAGCAGCAACAGCTTAGAGCTGATCAAGATCTGCTAGCCGACAGATGGACTGAAGTCCTTGCGGCCGAAGAGCATGAGCTCAAACGCCCCTCCAAAAGCTACCCCAAACGCAAGTTGCTCCCCCGATTAGAGGAGGAGGCATATAAACCTACATCACCAGCGCACAATACGGCTGACCGACCACCTCGTGGCCGCGACAAAGAGGCCTCTAGGCCCTCCACTAGAACCGTACCCCGGCATCGCTCGAAAAGCACAAGGCCACAAGGGAACGCTCCGGACTTGCGAGATGCATTGGAGAATAAGGCAAGACAATCAAGATCGATCTATGGATCGCCTGGGCGCCCCATGATACGTGACTACAACCGTCGCGCCGGACACAGCAAGTCCGTCCGGGCCGAACACAGTAGACAAAGCTTGCTCGAGCTCCGTCGTGATATAGCCCAATACAGAGGCGTCGCACACCCACTATGCTTCACAGATGAAGTAATGGATCATCAAATCCCCGAAGGGTTTAAACCCGTGAATATTGAATCCTATGATGGCACAACAGACCCCGCGGTTTGGATCGAAGACTATCTCCTTCATATCCACATGGCCCGCGGTGACGATCTTCACGCCATCAAATACCTCCCACTCAAGCTTAAAGGACCAGCTCGGCATTGGCTTAACAGCTTGCCAGCAGAATCAATTGGGTGTTGGGAGGACCTGGAAGCCGCATTCCTTGATAACTTCCAGGGCACGTATGTGCGACCACCAGACGCTGACGACCTAAGCCACATAATTCAGCAGCCAGAAAAATCGGCCAGACAATTCTGGACACGGTTCTTAACTAAGAAAAATCAAATCGTCGACTGTCCGGATGCGGAGGCCCTCGCGGCCTTCAAACATGACATCCACGACGAGTGGCTTGCCCGGCACCTGGGACAGGAAAAGCCGAAATCCATGGCAGCCCTCACATCACTCATGACCCGCTTCTGTGCAGGAGAGGACAGCTGGCTAGCCTGCAGCAACAACCTCAGCAAAAATTCTGGCAGTCCGGATACAGAAGGACCGCAACGGCAGGTCGTGTCGCAACAAGAACAAACGCCGCATTAACGGCGACAATAATGAGGATACGGCAATCAATTCCGGATTTAGAGGCTCCAAACCTGGTCAGCGGAAAAAGCCATTCAAAAGAACTACTCCGGGTCCGTCCAATTTGGACCGAATACTCGATCGCTCGTGCCAAATACACGGCACCCCCGAAAAGCCAGCCAACCACACCAACAGGGACTGTTGGGTATTCAAGCAGGCAGGCAAGCTAATTGCTGAAAACAATGGCAAGGGGCTGCATAGCGATGACGAAGAAGAGACCCGAACGCCGAATAATAGAGGACAGAAGGGTTTCCCCCCACAAGTGCGGACGGTGAACATGATATACACAACCCACATACCCAAGAGGGAGCGGAAGCGTGCATTCAGGGACGTATACGCGATGGAGCCAGTCGCCCCGAAGTTCAACCCATGGTCCTCCTGCCTGATCACTTTTGATCGAAGGGACCACCCCAACAGCATCCACCACGGCAGATTCGCCGCATTGGTTTTAGACCCAATCGTCGATGGATTTCACCTCACCAGAGTCCTGATGGACGGCGGCAGCAGCCTGAACCTGCTTTATCAGGACACAGTGCGCAAGATGGGCATAGACCCCTCAAGGATTAAACCCACAAAGATGACCTTCAAAGGCGTCATACCAGGTGTAGAGGCCAATTGTACAGGCTCAGTTACACTGGAAGTGGTCTTCGGATCCCCGGATAACTTCCGAAGCGAGGAGTTAATCTTCGACATAGTTCTGTTCCCTAGCGGCTATCATGCTCTGCTCGGACGGACCGCGTTTGCAAAGTTCAACGTGGTGCAGCACTATGCATACCTCAAGCTCAAGATGCCAGGCCCTCGAGGAGTCATCACGGTCAACGGAAACACTGAACGCTCCCTCCTAACGGAGGAACATACAGCGGCTCTCGCGGCAGAAGTACAATGCAGCCTCTTAAGGCAATTCTTGAGTCCGGCCGTTAAGCGACCGGACACGGCTAAACGCGCCCGGAGTAACCTACAACAAGACCACCTGGCACGTTCCGAGCACGTGTAGCAATGCGGCCCCAACCCCAGCCCTCGCAAGATTGCAAGACTGGTCCTTCGCGTACATCATTACACTCTGGAGATACCATGGGCGTAGGGGGAGGGGCACGACCACGACAGGCCCAGAATGCGGCTTAACCACACCAGGGGCTCCCAAGTGTGTCATTCTTTTTTTCTTTTTCTTTCTTACCCACAAGACTCCATTCACCAGAGGCCCTGTCCAGCAGTAGACTGGCCGAACTCATGATGCAACAGCCAGGGAAGGAGAAAGGCTACGACGAATATCCAGGTGGTCTCCATTACGAGCATTAAATCTGTTTTATACACCATTCCGCAGCCTACCCCTGGAGGGGGACATGTTTAATAGTCCCATCCCTTGCTTACCGCACTACTTGTATCGTTCTGCATTCATGGCAGTATTTCTTGAATAAACAATGCAGCACCTTTTTGCTTACAATTGCATTCCTTTCTTATACATATGTTCATTTATGACATGTCGCATCCGTACACTTTGGTACGGCTAAATACACCAGGGGCTTAAGTTCCCCACATTATGGTGTGATAAGTCCGAACACTTTCACAAGTGCGGCACCCCGAACTTATAGCATTATATGCATCGGCTCCGAATCATGTCTTGGGTCAATAGTTGGGTTTGCCCGGCTCCCATGTTTTGGTACCTTATGTTCCGTTGTATCGGCTAAGGTAGCACTGGGAGAACCACTGCGATTGCGCCCCAGTTGAGCTGGGCGAGCGCCTCAGTGGAGAAAGCTAAAACTGACTGTCATGATGAGGCAAGAGCCGGTCACTGTTCGAGAGGTTTTTTCGAGTCCCTAAAGACTTATGCCGCTTAGAGCAAGGAACCGGCTTTGTCCGGCCCAGGCATGGATAGCGCCCCAAATTCGGCCTTCTGAACACTAGGGGCTTCGCCGAAATTTAAAATTATAGAATTCTATGGCTAAGTGAGAGTGTTCAAGCATTATAAGTCCGGTTGCCCCGTTCGTTGTGTTGAGCGCCTCCCTAGATGGACCCAAATATGGGAACAAGAGTGCTCAAATTTATCCCGAACACCCCAGCACTCGTGGCATGGGGGCTGAAGCCGACGACTTGCCATCTCTCAGATTTGATAAACAGCCGCACAGAAGGTAATATTTTAAATCAACAAGCATTGCTTAGCGCATATGAACAAAGTTTTCAGCGCACAGGATAACAAAATGCGAGTCTACTCAAATATTATATTTTTGGAGCACTCACCCGCAATAATGCGGTCACCCTTCAGGACACCCTTATAATACATCTCGGGCGTGCGATACTCCTTGCCCGGCGGTGGCGCGTCCGTCACAAGCTTCTCAGCATCCATCTTGCCCCAGTGCACCTTAGCACGGGCAAGGGCCCGGCGGGCACCTTCAATACAGGCGGATTGCTTGATGACCTCAACCAATGGACAAGCATCCACCAGCCGCCGCACCAGGCCGAAGTAGCTCCCAGGCATGGCCTCCTTGGGCCACAGCCGAACTATGAGGCCCTTCATGGCCTGTTCGTCCACCTTGTGGAGCTCGACCAGCTGCTTCAGCTGGTCGCTAAGGGGCACCGGATGTCCGGCCTCAGCATACTAAGACCAGAAGACCTTCTCCGTCGAGCTCCCCTCCTCGGCCCTGTAGAAAGCGGCAGCATCGGACACGCTGTGGGGCAGATCTGCGAACGCTCCTGGAGAGCTCCGAATTCGGGTAAGTAACAGGTAATTCACATTCACATGCTTGCTTTGCATGAAAAATGCCTTACCCGCTGCTATTTTCTTCAATGCCTTGATTTCCTGAAGGGCCTTGTAGGCGTCGGCCTTAGCGGCTTTGGCACTCTCAAGAGCCGATGCAAGCTCGGACTCTCGAGTCTTCGAGTCGCGCTCCAAACTCTCATGCTTTTCCACGAGAGCCTGGAGCTCTTGCTGTACCTCCGCCACCCGCGCCTCCTGCTTCTCTCGCCCAGCATGCTCCACAGCCGCATTACATTCGGCCGCGGACACCGCCTCCTTCAGGGTCGCCACCTCGTTCATGGCCCCTGAAGTACCCATGTTATTCTTGTCATTTCTCTTGCAACCAAATCCTTTTCTGTAAGGTACAACTTTAATAAGGTGTTACTCACCTTCCTTGTCCTTGAGCTGCTTCTTGGCACAGCCGAGCTTGTTCTCGGACCGCTCGAGGCTTTGCTTCAAAGCATCGACCTCTGCAGTCAGTGCGGCAGAGGTCAGCAGCGCAGCCTGCAATCCCATATTGACATATTTTTTAAGACTCCTGCGTATATCTTTTTAGATCCTCAGTCCGGCTTTTCTTTTCGAACACCGAATCGAGCATCAGGGGCTACTGTCTATGCGGTACTATTTTACATATATTAATATTCTTACCTCAAAGCCTGTTAGAAGGCTACTGCAGGCTTCGGTCAGCCCGCTTTTGGCGAGCTGAACCTTCTGAATCACCGCACTCATGACAGTGCAGTGTTCCTCCTTGATGGAAGTGCTGTTGAGTGCCTCCAGCAAGTTATCCGGCGCCTTTGGATGGACGGAGGCCGTTGGCGTCACGGTCTTGCCCTTCTTACGAAGGGGCCGCCTGCCGGACTCCAGAACCACTGCAGGTTCCGGTGCGGAGTCCGGTACTAAGTCCGGGAGGTTGCCCTGTGGCACCTCCGGGGCCTCCTCCTCCGGGTGGGTCCCTCTCTGGGATCCCACCTCGGCGTCGTCGGCGTCACGGGGGGTGGAGGCGGTTGGAAGTGAAGTACTATTCACATCCGACGTACCCAAGGACCCGCTCGACGAAGCGGGAAGATAGTCCTTGGGCGGACTGCAGGTTTGTATGCGGCATTAGAAACACACCGTGTGGCAAAAAGAAAAATCATGAAGTTATTCGGAAGTCCGGATACTTATGATCTCGCCAGGGGCTTGGCCCTTGAAGGCCAATCCTCGTCGTCGTCACTGGCGTTGGAGGAACAGTCCGGGGAAGAGTCATTCCCTTCTTGGACCCTTCGGCCTCCCTCGTTGGGGAGGCCTTCCTTTTCTTCCCTCCCCCCGCTGGGGAGAGGCCTCTTTCTTCTCCTCCTCGTCCTCGTGGGAGGAGTCCGCCTCGGAGTCATCGGACAATGAGTCCGATAACACCTGAAAATGGGAACTCTTTCGAGTGCCCGTGGCCTTCTTCTTGGCCTTCTTCTCCAACACCACGTGGGATGCCGGAACTAGCAGCCCCGTTAAGCGGGCGTCCGCTGGGTCTTCTGGCAAAGGGGCCGGACAGTTCGTCCGCTCGGCCTTCTTCAGCCAGTCCTGTCAAAGGAGAGGGAGTTTAGATCCCACATAGAGTCAAACTATGGAAAACAAAAGGTAGAATCGCTTACCTCGCTAGCCTGGCGCTGCGAGCTGAATCCGCGATCTTCGGTAGCGGATGCGGGAGCCTCGGCGCCCTTAAACAGCACCTTCTAGGCATCTCCGTACGTAGTGTCGAAGAGCCTGCTCAAGGTTCGGTGCTGGGCTGGATCAAACTCCCATAATTTGAAGGCCCGTTGTTGGCACGGGAGAATCCGGCGGATGAGCATGACCTGGACTATGTTGACAAGCTTGAGCTTCTTGTTCACTAGCTTTTGGATGCAGGCTTGGAGTCCGCTCATCTCCTCCGAATCGCCCCAGGTCAGGCCACTCTCTTTCCAAGAGGTGAGCCGTGTGGGGATGCCAGATCTGAATTTGGGGGCCGCTGCCCACTTAGGGTCACGCGGCTCGGTGATGTAGAACCACCCCGATTGCCACCCCTTGATGGTTTCCACGAAGGCGCCCTCAAGCCAAGTAACGTTGGGCATCTTGCCCACCATGGCGCCTCCGCACTCTGCTTGGCTGCCCTTCACAACCTTCGGCTTGACATTGAAGGTCTTGAGCCACAAGCCGAAGTGGGGCTGGATGCAGAGGAAGGCCTCGCACACGACGATAAACGCCGAGATGTTGAGGATGAAATTCAGGGCCAGATCATGGAAATCCAGGCCGTAGTAGAACATGAGCCCCCGGACAAAGGGGTGAAGTGGGAAGCCCAGTCCGCGGAGGAAATGGGGAAGGAATACCACCCTCTCATGGGGCCCGGGGGTGGGAATGAGCTGCCCCTCGTCGGGGAGCCGGTGCGCGATGTCGCTGGACAGATATCCGACGCTACGCAGCTTCTTGATGTGCCCCTCCGTAATGGAGGAGGCCATCCACTTGCCTCCTGCTCCGGACATAGTTGGAGAAGGTTGAGGTGAGATGTGCAGACTTGGGCGCTAGAGCTCGAGTGCACGGAGATGGATAAGCAAAGGAGGAAGAAGGCGCAGGTAAAAAGGTGGATCCTTATCCCCTTATATATGGGCGGACAAAACTATGCGTCCCCACCGGCCTGGTAAAACTCACTTTTCTCCCAAGCGCCGCAATCAATGGCGCGGTTGGGTTACCCACGTCCGTATTGATGAGAATCCCGAAATAAGGGGAACATGATCTCTGCTTCGACAAGACGTGCCAAGGAAACCGCTTCGCTAAATGCGCTGAGGTGGTATAACAAAAACGATTCAAGTAAAGGCTTGGTTGTGGTGTGATGTCACGCCACGAAATACGTCAGCAGATTGAACTTGTGTAAATATTATTCTCTCTACGGTGGAATGTGGAATTTATTTTGCAGAGCCGGACACTATCCTGGTGTTCACAATCTTCTATAAATTATTCGGAGGAGGAACCCGCCTTGCAATGCCAAAGACAATATGCGCGCCGGACTCGTCGTCATTGAAGCCTGGTTCAGGGGCTACTAAGGGAGTCCTGGACTAGGGGGTGTCCGGATAGCCGAACTATCATCATCGGCCAGACTCCAAGACTATGAAGATACAAGATTGAAGACTTCGTCTTGTGTCCGGATGGGACTTTCCTTGGCGTGGAAGGCAAGCTTGGTGATACGGCTATGTAGATCTCCTACCATTATAACCGACTCTGTGTAACCCTAGCCCTCTCCGGTGTCTATATAAACCGGATGGTTTTAGTCCGTAGGACAGAACAACAATCATACCATAGGCTAGCTTCTAGGGTTTAGCCTCCTTGATCTCATGGTAGATCTACTCTTGTAATACCCACATCATCAATATCAATCAAGCAGGACGCAGGGTTTTACCTCCATCAAGAGGGCCCGAACCTGGGTAAAACATCGTGTCCCTTGTCTCCTATTACCATCCGCATAGACGCATAGTTCGGGACCCCCTACCCTAGATCCACCGGTTTTGACACCGACACCGCCCCTTGAGCCACGCCGCAGGCCGCAGGCAGGCAAGTCTGGGGACCCCCGTTCCCAGAACGCCGACAGTAGCCCCCGGGCCCAAGGTGCGCTCGGACTTGGCTGAGCAGAGAGGCGAAGGGGCAAGTGCGAAGCGCCGCGGGCCTTAACAGCCTGCGGCCTCGGGCGCCCGTGGCGGTTGATCGGACGTGGGCGGCTCCACTCCCCCATGATGCCTCGGCGACTGCGCGAACTGACAAGTCCCTGCATGCAAAAACTGGTCATGATTACCTGCGATCGTGGAAGCCGACGGTTGGCCTCCTCTGGCTATAAGTACGGAACGGCGCGAGCCACTCCAGTTCATCTTCCTCCGCTACTTCTCCTCTTCTTCATCTTCGCCACTGCTCCGCCTTGCCGCAATGGCTCCGATATACCGGTTCTCTGCAGAAGAGAAGGGAAAGGCCCCCCGAGAGGGCCCCAGCCCGCTTCCGCCAAAGAAGCGGTTGGTCCTCCACCGCCAGGATGAGGGCGTGCGGCAGGAGGTGTCGAGGCCTTGGTGCGAGCGGCCGCCGCTAGGGTTTCCACTGACCTTGTACGCCCACCTTGAGGGCCCTGCAGGAGCTGATGCCGAGCGCCATGGACGACGCCGCCATCGGTGCCGGCGGGTCACGGCGGTGTGTGTTGTCCCTCCTGGAGTTCACGCTGAGGGCTCCTCCCGAGAGTTTGTGCTCCATGCCGCCATGCCTCCTCGATCTTGGATTTGTCTTCCTCCTTTCTTCGCCTTCGAGATTCCGCCAAGGGGGCCCTTCAGGCTCTGGCTGCAGCATGCCGATTGCCAGACCCTTGTGACCAATGCGTATGTCGAGGTCGTCGCTCCAGGTAAGGTCTTCATGACCCGGGGCTGGGGCGAGATCGCCCGTGTTTGCAGGACGAGGGGCACCCTCGTGATCCACATGGAGTTCGACCGTGCTTCCATGATGCTCTTCTAGGTCTTCGACGAAGATGGGCATCGGCTGGAGTGTTGTCCCAGAGGCAGCGGCAGAAGCCCCGGAGCGGCAAGGACCAGGCCTAACGTCGCACGTTCTTCCAGCATCTCCTCAAGCGGTGAGGGTGCTGGAGGATCCAGCGACTCCGCCGAGATCTTCGCGACTCCGGAGACGAGCGACGACAGCTATGAGCCCCCGAGCCTGAGCCGCTCTCGGAGCAGGACGGGCTCGTTAGGATGCCGCCGTCTCTGATCTGGATGAGGTTGGCGCCCATGCCTGGCGGCCCACTGTTGATGATGGCGTCTGCCGCGACGGTTCCTGTAGTTAGGACCCCTTAGGATACGCGTCTTTTGTCCCTGCGAGGAGTCAAGAATACACCCCGTGGGGGCTTGTAAGGTGTCTGTAGCTCCGTTTGTCAATATGATCCTTATCGTGAAGCAGTGCGAGATGCTTATTCCGTCTTAGCTTAGTTTCTTCCTTTCAGACCTCACGAGGGCTTGGCTCTCTGCGCCGACAGGTCCCGGTCCCAAGGCGGCTTCAGCTGTCACTGGTATGCCAGGTCGCGATGCCGTGGTCAAGGCCAGGAGGTGAGCGGCCCGGGGTCTAGTAAGAGCCCCTGAGTCGCGATGCTCAGGAGGTCCCCTTTAGCGCACAAGCAGCCATCGTTTGGTGAGAAAGGAATGTGATGTTGCTAACATGGGATTGCATTGGATGCAGTGACGGTGCTGCGGTAGCTAGTGTTTCCGGAGAGTGACTTATCTCGAGAGTCAGGAAACGCTTCCTGGTACGGCGCTAGGTCCGTGCCTTGGCCGGCGAGTGGTTTCCTGGCGAGGTCTCCGCGTGCCTCTTTCCTCTCGCCTCTGCTCCCCTTTCTGCTCTATGTCCTCGGGTCCCGGCCCTCGAGCGGGTCTCAGCCGTCGCTGGTTTGCCGGGGCGCGATGCCGTGGGAAAAGCCAGAGGGTGAGGGCTGGAGAGCCGGTAGGAGCCCTGAGTCTCGATGCTCAGGCACCCCCTCTTTAACACGCAAGCAGTTCGCACGGATGAGGGTGAAGAGGACGCCGTGGGGGCCTCGCCTGGCGCTTCTCCTTGGGGGGATCCTGCAGATCCACCACAAAAAGAGCAAAAGTCCGCCATGACAAGCGATGGTCAGTCGTTAGTTGCTTTGGAGAGGCAACGAGGCACTAAAGGCCTGACGACCTGTATTGGGGCACCCGTGAGCCAGCGCGGGACTCATGGGGCCCTACCCCAAGGCGGGTTGCGCCTGGCACCGGGCCTTAACTTGTGATGTGTTCCTACAAATTTGGCCAGATGCCGATGCTCTACGTCCTCGGGTCCCGGCCCTCGAGCTGGTCTCAGCCGTCGCTGGTTTGCCGGGGCGCGATGCCGTGGGCAAAGCCAGAGGGTGAGGGCTGGAGAGCCGGTAGGAGCCCTGAGTCGTGATGCTTAGGCACCCCCCCTTTAACGTGCAAGCTTGGTTAGATGTTGACGCTCTACGTCCTTGGGTCCCGGCCCTCGAGTTGGTCTCAGCCGTTGCTGGTTTGCCGGGGCGCGATGCCGTGGGCAAAGCCAGAGGGTGAGGGCTGGAGAGCCGGTAGGAGCCCTGAGTCGTGATGCTCAGGCACCCCCCTTTAACGCGCAAGCTTGGTTAGATGTCGACGCTCTACGTCCTCGGGTCCCGGCCCTCGAGCTGGCCTCAGCTGTCGCTGGTTTGCCGGGGCGCGATGCCGTGGGCAAAGCCAGAGGGTGAGGGCTGGAGAGCCGGTAGGAGCCCTGAGTCGCGATGCTCAGGCACCCCCCTTTAACGCGCAAGCTGCCGACATCAAGGAAGAAGAGGTGCCACGGACATGCACCAAATAACAAGCATGATGGGTCAAATGCATGGCTCGAAAATAAACGCAAGAGGGGTACACATCGCCGGGTCTGACCCGAGCGACTTGGGGATGATGCAGCCCGAGGGGCGCCCCCAACAAAGTAAGCTAAAAACACGAGCAAAAGGGATACACGCCGCAGGGACGGACCCACGCGGCCTGGGAATGATGCAACCCTGAGGGCGCTCCCAGCTGGAAACGAAACTTGAAAGATGTCACCTGATAGTGTTGACGACGAAGGGGTGTTGAAGTAGCAGACGTAGCGGGCTGCAGGAGCCGATCTTCACGAGCCCCCAAGCCCAGGAGCCTCGGGAGGCTCCGGAGGCGCTGGTGGCTCCTCACGAACCATCTCCATCTCCGCCAGGACTGCAGAACGCCTGGCCTCCTGAGCCTCCAGGATGCTCCTCATGAGGCGCTAGCGCACCGCAGACGCGTTCGGCAAACCGTAGGGCATGCGAACATAGCTGTGGGGTGGGCCTCCGCAGCGCCCCACACGTGAGGGCCAGAAGCGCTCCTGAGAGGCGACTCGGTTGAGCCCTGGGATGTCGATGCAGACGCGCAGCCCGCCATCCTCACCTGGATGGGGAGCTGCGATGGGTAAGCAGCGGCTGCCACTCATGACTCTTGACTCCTGTAACTCCTGTGTGATCTGACTGACGAACTCCCGAGGGTTTGTCCCTCCTTGCTTTACTCCTTCCTGAGGGAAACGTGTTCTGAAACACGCCTCCAAGTGGTGCCCAAGCGCCTCCCTTGTGACCTTAGCAAGGTCGGTGGCCCTCCAGGTGGGAGCCCCCGAGCCCTGCTTGAGGAGGGCGCCGGGCGCGCCTCCCTATGCGACAGAAGGAGGTACCCCCTGAGCAGGCACAGACCCTGAGGGTCCTGCCTCCTGAGGGGCCGAGCCTGACGATGTCTTCTTCTTCTTGGGGGCGGTCTCAGGGAGGCTCCCGCTCCCGCGATCTGGGTCTTCAAGTGATGCAGCCTGAAAAGCTCGTTCCAGGGAGCACACCGCGTCTCTTTCTTCACAAGGCACCGTGATGACTCCACCACTCCCTGGCATCTTGAGGACGTTGTAGCCGTGATGAGTCACGGCCATGAACTTGGCGAGAGCTGGGTAGTCGAGGATGGCATTGTACGGCAGGCGAATGTGGGCGACGTCGAAGTCGATGAGTTTGGTGCGGTAGTTGTTGCGCTCCCCGAAGGTGACGGGGAGGTGGACCTACCCAATTGGAACCGTGGAGCCGTTGGTGACTCCGCAGAAAGGCTTGGTTGGCTGAAGCTGATCGTAAGGCACTTGGAGATTGTTGAACGTCTCTACGGACAGGACGTTGTGAAGGAAATATGCCCTAGAGGCAATAATAAAGTTATTATTTATTTCCTCATAATCATGATAAATGTTTATTATTCATGCTAGAATTGTATTTACCGGAAACATAATACATGTGTGAATACATAGACAAACAAAGTGTCACTAGTATGCCTCTACTTGACTAGCTCGTTAATCAAAGATGGTTATGTTTCCTAACCATGAACAATGAGTTGTTATTTGATTAACGAGGTCACATCATTAGTAGAATGATCTGATTGACATGACCCATTCCATTAGCTTAGCACCCGATCGTTTAGTATGTTGCTATTGCTTTCTTCATGACTTATACATGTTCCTATGACTATGAGATTATGGAACTCCCGTTTACCGGAGGAACACTTTGGGTACTACCAAACGTCACAACGTAACTGGGTGATTATAAAGGAGTACTACAGGTGTCTCCAATGGTCGATGTTGGGTTGGCGTATTTCGAGATTAGGATTTGTCACTCCGATATGTCGGAGAGGTATCTCTGGGCCCTCTCGGTAATACACATCACATAAGCCTTGCAAGCATTACAACTAATATGTTAGTTGTGAGATGATGTATTACGGAACGAGTAAAGAGACTTGCCGGTAACGAGATTGAACTAGGTATTGGATACCGACGATCGAATCTCGGGCAAGTAACATACCGATGACAAAGGGAACAACGTATGTTGTTATGCGGTCTGACCGATAAAGATCTTCGTAGAATATGTAGGAGCCAATATGGGCATCCAGGTCCCGCTATTGGTTATTGACCAGAGACGTGTCTCGGTCATGTCTACATTGTTCTCGAACCCGTAGGGTCCGCACGCTTAAGGTTTCGATGACAGTTATATTATGAGTTTATGAGTTTTTGATGTACCGAAGGAGTTCGGAGTCCCGGATGAGATCGGGGACATGACGAGGAGTCTCGAAATGGTCGAGACGTAAAGATTCATATATTGGATGATATGGTTAGGCCAAGGGGTCAAGCCCATGAGGCTTTAGGTCGGTGCAAAAGGAGTTTTGCGGACGCCAGGGGGCCAAACGCCGGAGACCCTGGCGTCTGGCCCTGGGCCAGACGCCGAGGCCCATGGCGTCTGGGCCAGACGCCAAGGATTGTGGCGTTTGGTCCTGGAGTCCGAGTGGGACTCTTGCCTTTCGGGCAAAACCGACTTTGAGGAGGCTTTTGCTCCAAGTTTCGACCCCGGGGCTCAACATATAAATAGAGGGGCAGGGCTAGCACCAAAGGCACAACAAGTTAATCCACGTGATCTATTCCTTAGCCGTGTGCGGCGCCCCAGCCACCATATTCCTCGATAATACTGTAGCGGAGTTTAGGCGAAGCCCTGCTGCTGTAGTTCATCAAGATCGTCACCACGCCGTCGTGCTGACGGAACTCTTCCCCGACACTTTGCTGGATCGGAGTCCGGGGATCGTCATCGAGCTGAACGTGTGCTCGAACTCGGAGGTACCGTAGTTTCGGTGCTTGATCGGTTGGATCGAGAAGACGTACGACTACTTCCTCTACGTCGTGCCATCGCTTCCGCAGTCGGTCTGCGTTGGGTACGTAGACAATACTCTTCCCTCGTTGCTATGCATCACATGATCTTGCGTGTGCGTAGGAAAATTTTTGAAATTACTACGAAACCCAACACGTTGAGCCCTGCTCCGCCATCGATGAGGGTCCTGGTGACTTGCACATTGCTGATGACCGGGGAGCAAAGCATTGGGAGGACTCCGGCTGTGGCCGCGCACTTGAGCTGATCCACTAAGCTGAACGTGATGGCGCACGCCGACCACCTGAGGGAGCGTGTGGCTTCAAGCTTGGGGAGGACTGCATTCACTTTGTGGGCGAACTGCTTGAAGATGCATTGAGAGGCTGGGGCTTGAGCTCCGCCCAGGATGTAGGCGATCGCGCGCGGCTCCTGGAAGCCCCCAGCCCCCTCATCCTGATGATGGTCCTCATTTCTCCTTGGCTACGGCGGCAGTGGAGGGAGGCCTACGTTTCCTTGCGGGCGATCCTCGCGAGGCCAATCCCTCCAGTCTCCCTCGCGAGGCTGATCCTGCCAATGATCCTCGCGAGGTCGGTCGCGCCACCCTTGGGGAGGGCCGCGGTCTTCCCAGCGTCCTGCGTTCCTTCCTCCTCCTCGGCCATAGCCGTGATTGTTGCGGTCGGGGCGTCGGCCGACCCTTCCTTCTCGCACGGCTCGGAGCTCTTGGCATTCGTTGGTGTTGTGGGTGTGGAGGTCGTGGTACACACAGTATCGGGTGCCCTTGAAAGACTCGGGTTGATCTCTGCCCTGCTTGGTGTCTGGTTCTGTCGCGAGCACGACAGCCCTCTTGCGCTTCACGTCCTTGGCCTTGGATTTCTTCTCTTCTGGGTCGGCGGCTGGCAGCTTGAGGAGGGAAAGGCACCCTTCCTCAGCCCTGGCACACTTGGTTGCCAAGTTGAACAGCTCCAAGGAAGTGCACAGATCTTCATGCATCGCCAGCTCCTCCTTCATCTTGACATCGTGCACGCCGTCGGAGAAGGCTGAGATGATGGCCTCCTCGGTCACCTTGGGAATCTTGAGACATGCGTTGTTGAAGCGCTGGATGTACTTCTGTAGGGTCTCCCCTGGTTGCTGCTTGATGCGGCGCATGTCGCTCACGGCAGGTGGCCGGTCGTGAGTACCTTGGAAGTTGGCGATGAAACGGGTGCGCATCTCGTCCCAGGAGGAGATCGTGCCTGGCGCCAGGTTCAGGAGCCAGGTGCGGGCCCCGTCCTTGAGTGCCATGGGAAACCAGTTCGCCATGACCTTCTCATCCCCGTTGGCGGCTTTGATGCCCAGCTCGTAGAGCTGGAGGAACTCCGCAGGGTCTGCCGTGCCGTCGTAGCGAGGAGGCAGGTCTGGCTTGAACTTGCAGGGCCACACGACGCTGCGCAGCCCGGCGGTGAAGGCGCGGCATCCTGCCATGGCCACAGGAGGCCTCTGGTGACAGGGAGCTTGGTCTTGCGGGCCCCCATGCGCTGCAGCTGGAAGCAGCGCGGGGTCTTGGTGCGCTGGGACAGGAGCATGGTCGTGATGGACCGGAGCAAGAGCACTCGAGCAGCTTCTTGGGGGCGAGGAACCTCTTGGCAGCTTCGCTCTTGCTGCGCTGGCGCCGGACGGGGTGGGTTCCGTCCAGGGGCCATGCGCCTTGGGGCCAGGGCGCCTTCTTGAGGAGGAGGTGGCTGAGGCGCCCCCGGAGCTTCATTGCCCGCGCAGGGCGGGCCACGATGCAGCGAGAAGGACGGTGCGGGGGAGCCCCCTGCGGCGCGGACGAGCTCGGCGACGCGATCGAGCCACTCTTCATAGGCGTCGTCGACCGGGCGGTAGCGCAGGAGCTCGTTTGCCGCGATGAGCGCAGATCGAGCCTCCATGGCCGCGCGGGGCGCGCGGGACGAAGAACCAGCCGGGGCGAGCGAGGGAGTGGTAGTGCGGCCGTCTCACCTCATGGATGGATGCTGGGACAATGCTTGCTGCTCATTCCCCGCCGGGCTGGTGGCGCGTTGACGGCAAGCGACGGGGAACGACGGGGGTGGCCGCCGACGGGGGCCGTCTGGGCGACGCGGGAAGCAAGAGCGGCTCGGCGCTCGGCGCGGGCCCGACGTGCATCTGACATGGACGCGATGGTTGGTGAAGAACAGGGCGGCGGAAGGCGAATTCCGGCGCACCCCTACCTGGCGCGCCAAATGTCGGATTTCGGGTTCCGGCAGACCTTCTAGGTTCGAACTCTGGGGTGCGCGCGGAGATTTCACCCTCTGCCTACCTACACCTCACCGCCTCGCTATGATCTAGGCAATCAAAGAAACAACACAAGAGACACAAAGTTTATACTGGTTCGGGCCACCATTGTGGTGTAATACCCTACTCCAGTGTGTGGTGTGGTGGACTGCCTCTTGGGCTGATGATGAACAATACAAGGAAGAACAGCCTCACGAGGGTCCGTTCTTGGCTGGTGCGATGAACTACTAGGGGGAGTTCAGTCGCTCTCTCTACTGGTTTCCTGGCAAGGATCCCATTCTCTTCTTTGTGTTCTCATCTCTGTCTCTGTCCATCTCTCTCTCTCTCTCTCTCTCTCTCTCTCTCTCTCTCTCTCTCTCTAGATGCCGATGTCTCGGATCGATCCCTCTACCCTGTGGGTGGCTAGTCCTATTTATAGGAGGAGACCCTGGGCCTCCTCCCAAATATTGAGCGGGAAGGGCGCCAACAATTGGCCATTTTAAAGGGGAACATCTAGTACACTTATCCTGACTAAAGTTGGTCCTCGCCTGCTAAAGGCTCTGGTGGTGACGCCGGCTTGGTCTCCACGATGACCTCCATCCTGCCGTTCTGCTGGTCTTGGTCTTGTTGCACCGAAATGGATGCCTTTGCTTGATGCTCTCGCCTGCACCTGCTCCCTTTGCACCAAAGAGGAAAGAGAGGACACTGCGCGGCCTGGCGCCCGCCTGGAACCCTTGGTCGTCACGGCTTGCGTCATGGGCACCTCGTGAGGTACCCCGCCTTGATCTCTCCGCCTCCTCGCGAGCCAGCCTGACGAGGCCGTGCCTGAGGAAGCCTCCTGTCGTCCGCCCCGCGAGGCTTGGCCCCTCGCGAGGGTCTTGAGCTCGTGCTGATGAAGATGGGCCATGCTGGGCCGCCCCTTGAGCCACGCCGCAGGCCGCAGGCAGGCAAGTCTGGGGACCCCCGTTCCCAGAACGCCGACAGCAGTCTTGCCTCATTTGTCAACAAGCTAAACATAAAAGGATCAACTATCCAGGATTGTTGTCACCTCAGCCAGTTCCCCAAAAGGCCTGGGAATATGTCACCATGGATTTTTTATTTGGGTTGCCAGTATCAGGACAGTTTGACTGCATATTCCTGATTATCGATAAGTTTACTAAATATGGCCACTTCATTCCATTAAAACATCCCTTCCCTGCTACTAAGGTTGCTAGGTATTTCTGGATAATGTGTACAAACTACATGGAATGCCAGAATACATAGTGTCTGATAAAGATCCTATTTTCACTAGCACTTTTTGGTAGACACTGGTCAAAAGAACTGGCACACAACTTAACATGAGTACCGCTTATCATCCTGCTACAGATGGACAAACTGAGAGGGTAAATCAACAGGTTGAGTGCTATCTCAGAAGTTTCATCGGTGCACACCCAAAACAGTGGAGCAAGTGGCTTGCCATGTGTGAGTTTTGGTACAACACCAATTGGCACTCTGCAGTGGGTAAAACTCCATTTGAAATCCTATATGGGCACACCCCCAGATATTTTGGAATTTCTGCTAGTGATACTGTTGCTGCTCCTGATATACAACAGTGGCTGTTGGAGAGACAAGTGGTTCTGGATTCAGTTACACAGCATTTGCACAGGGCTCAGCAGAGAATGAAAAGTCAAGCAGATAAACACAGAACTGAACGTGTTTTTGAAGTGGGTGATATGGTATTCCTTAAACTTCAACCCTAAGTGCAGTCATTAGTCGCTCGCCGGCCAACCATAAGCTCTCCTTCAAGTTTTTTGGGCCATACAAGATCATTGACAAATATGGTGCAGTAGCTTACAAGTTGGAACTGCCTCATACCAGCAAGATTCATCCTGTCTTCCATGTGTCACAGCTCAAAAAGGTGATACCTCCTACATCTTCTGTCATACCCAAATTGCCTTCCCAGTTTTCTGAACTGCAGGTGCCATTGCAAGTTCTTCAGTCCCGAGTCCGTCAAGTTGGACAGAAGACAGTGGCCCAGGGTTTGATTCTATGGAGCAATTCTTCTCCGGAGGAGGCGACGTGGGAGGACCTGGAATCCTTGCGCCAGCAATTTCCTAGGGCTGCGGCTTGGGGGCAAGCCGCTGCTCAACAAGGGGGGGGGATGTCAACAGCCCACTGTCACCTCTCGCCAACACTGAAGATCGAAGCACTGGAGCTGGTGTCGACAACGGCAGGATGGCTACAGCGCCAGAACCGCGACCCAAGTCGAATAGGCCCAAGAAGATTCCCCAGTGGCTTGCTATCCCAAATTGAGCCCGTTAACTCGGGGGTAACAGTACTTATAGCCGTTGCTAGCTTTCTCCTTTCCTTGGTGATGGACCAGACGGCTTCGGTCGGTATTGTAAGGCTACAGAGGTGTGGGTGGTTGGGTGGATTGCCTCTGAAATTCAAATACTTAGTTCGTTCGTTCTCCGATCTCGTCTAGATCTTGTGAGCCTAATCCGAGACCCTCACACCCTCCCTTCCCCCGAAAATGGTTGTGCGAGCCGCGCTCCCGCTGGATACCTATTTGCCATGAGAACGAAGCTTCCCTCGCCGTCTTGCCGCATAGACACCCATAGTCCCATCGGTGACCTCCCTTACGACCTGGCTCCCTCTACAGTTGCCGTTGATTTGCGTGTGCGATGCGCCTCGAGCACTCCGAGAACTCCCCCCACCGCTGAATTCCTTGAAGCCACCATGGTGTGCGGTCGAGGAATAAAAAACATGGCGAATCTTCGATGAATCGCGCCGCCCGCTCCTCCCCATCGTTATCTCTGCCTCACCGTTCTTCTCTGCTCAAATGGGGAATTGGGAATTTTGTGGAGGGGGCGTAGTGTGTCGGACATGCGCGTTATTCCTCTCTGTGGGCCCGACGATTGAACGGACTGCTGTCGGATTCTGCTTGGGAGACGACACACGATCTCCTCGATCAGACGGCAAGGCAGGATGCGCTCGGAAAGACGGGAAAGCGCAGCTGCACTTTTAAGTATTCGGGTTGAAATAAATGAGATCTCCTCTTTAGCGCCTTGGCTCGAAGAGTGTAGGGGGCTCACGCGTGGAAGCGACTTTTCGGTGGACGGCGGCTCGTGTGGACATCACTTCGCTGTCCCCCCTGCTCGTTTCTTAGGAATAGACACTAGGGACACTAGGGGCAATATTCATGGCAGATTTGTGAATTTCGTTCAAAAATACTCCCCCCGTTTCTAAATAATTTTCTTTCTAGAGGTTTCAATAAGTGACTATATACGGAGCAAAATGAGTGGATCTACACTCTAGAATACGTCTATATACATCTGTATGTGGTAGTCCATTTGAAATCTCAAAAAAAGCAATTTTTTTAGGAACGGAGGGAGTATTATGGTTTACAAACTGTACAAAAGAAATAGCGGCCCAATAGTAATTTCTTTTGATCCATTTTCATTTACGTGTTTTTTTGTCTATGTCACATACTCGGTTTGTGATGAGCTCACGAGGATGGTTAGGTGTTTCTATTGGGGATCAGCTAAAGGAAAAAGGAAAGTACACTGGCGCTCTTGGGAAAACTTAATGCAACCAAAGAGTAAAGGGGGTGTTGGCTTTAGGGACTTTCGGCTGTTCAACCAAGCGCTGCTTGCTCGACAGGCTTGGCGACTTATCATCAGGCCGCACAGCCTATGTGCGCAGATTCTGAAAGCTAGATACTACCCGGAAGGCAATCTCATTGATACAATTTTTAGTGGAAATGCATCATCATCTTGGCAGGCCATTAGTCATGGTCTTGATCTCTTGAAACAAGGCATTTTGTGGAGAGTGGGCAATGGAAGAAGTATCCGTGTTTGGCGAGATAGTTGGATCCCAAGACCACACTCTTTCAAACCTATTACCACTCAAGGGACTTGTTGGATACGTTTTTTGGCCGACTTGCTGAACATCAATGGCTCGTGGAATCAGGAAGTGCTGCAGAACTACTTCTTGCCGGCTGATGTTATGGAGATAAACAAAATTAGAGCATCTCCTAGGCAGGAGGAGGAAGTCATTGCATGGGGTCCGAGCAAGTATGGCCGATTCTCAGTTAAAAGCGCCTACGATTTTGCTTTTGAGCAAGCTTACCGTAACACTGTTACAGGCTCGAGCTCGGCTCCTGATGGTCGAAGAAGAGGGTGGAAGTTCATATGGGATTGTGATGTACCCCCACGATCCGAAATTTTGCGTGGAGAGTGGTTGTTGACTCCCTTCCTACATGGCAAAATAAAAGCAAACGGGGCCTGGAAGTTGATGGCAGGTGTCCGCTATGTGCAGCTGAAGTGGAGGATAATTTCCACCCGTTTGTACGGTGCCATTCTTTGGTTTGCAATGGCGGAAGTTTGGCCTTGCCGGATATTGAGTGTGTAGTTAACACATGCAAAGAATGGTTACTTCATGCACTTGAACCCCTCCCTGACATAGAACGAACCATGTTGCTGATGACTTTATGGCGTTGTTGGCATGTCCGTAATGAAGTTGTTCATCATAAATTGCCTCCCTCGGCGGAAGCATCGAAAAGGTTCCTAGTAAGCTACCTGGATTCTATCATTGGGCTCAAGATGGACCTGTGTGATGACCATGTTAAGGGGAAATCAATTGTTACTTATATGCAAGCAGATAGGCCAAAACCACCGGCCCTTGAGGCTAGGTGGAGCGCATCTCCGGTTGGATGGGTAAAACTAAACTCGGATGGGTCATTTGTTGATGGAGCAGCGGGAGCGGGCATGATCCTACGGAATGACAAAGGTACAATCATTTTCTCGGCCTGCAGAGCTCTTTTCTCTTGTCGAGATGCTTTGGAAGCGGAGCTATGCGCGTGCATGGAGGGACTTTCCTTCTCAATCCAAAGGAGTGAAGTGCCCATTATAATGAAGATGGACTCTATGGTGGCTGTGAAGCTGGTCCAGTCAGAGGATTTGGATAGATCGATTTATTACGCTGTCGTGAAAGAAATTAGGCACTTGATGGGCCTACGTAGAACTTATATTACTCTTGTTAAACGGACTCAAAATAAGGTTAGTGATAGTTTGGCAAGGTTTGCTAGGGTAGAAGGTAGACCTCTTACCTGGATTGGATCAGGGCCTTCTGATTCCCTAGACTTGGCTGTGGCTGATTGTAACCTTCTATCTTGAGTAATGCAAGTTTATACCCGCTATTTTTTTTTCTTAAACGTGTTATGGCTGCAGTTTTGTATGTATAATTCCTTTTTGTTGTGGATTTCTTTTTCAAAAAGTCCACCAAATTGCATTTTCGACTTAAAGACCGTTAATATGATACTCTCTCTACACCATGCTGACTAACAACCTGGTCTTAAATGGCGGATTATTATTCAATGTGGTCACGTGAGTGGGGTAGTGAATCTGATACACAGCCACGTCACTTCGGACTGTGAAAAAGGCTAATCACATCAAGTGTCATTGGTCACCCGGTCGCGCACGTCGCACGGTACGGCCATTTGATAAGAAGCTAGAGATGGGTGCCGGGATACAAGCGGTGGCAAGGCTCTACGGGGGACAGCGAGCGTAAATACCGGGCGCGATCTGATCGGTAAGGATAACGGACAGGGAGGATTTGGTCCGCAGAGTGCTCGTCCACCGTTCGCCATTTTCGGCTCACGCGTGCCCTAGCGGGACGTGATCCATATAGCAGTCTGTTTGCTGCTGCTCGCTTGGGTTGAACTTTTCATCGCTAGCCATGCTAGGCTGCCCTCAAAAAAAAAAAGAAAAAGAAGCTATGCTAGGCTAGCTCGTTCTAAAAAAAATAGGTTGTAGTTTTCTTATACTCCTTCTGTTCCTAAATATTTGACTTTCTAGAGATTTTAATAAGTGACTACATACGGAGCAAAATGAATGAATCTACACTCTAAAATATATCTATATACATCCGTATGTGGTAGTCCATTTGAAATCTCTAAAAAGAAAAATATTTAGGAAAGGAGGGAGTAGATTAAAAGAACATTTTAAATATGCTCACGGGTTTTTAAAAAGTTCAAGAACTATAGAAGTCCCCAGATTTTGAATAAAGTTTGTGAATTTGAAAATCTTCATGGATTTGAATTTTTATCACAAATTTTAAAAAGTTTGGGCAGTTGAAGAATATGCACAAATTTAGAAAATTTCATGGATTTAGAAAATGTTCCTAAAAATTAAAACCAAAAAGGAAGGGAAAATAAAAATAAACATGAACAAAGGGAAAAAAGAAAAAGAAAGAAACGAACTGAAAACCAAAAAAGAGGAAACCGAGCAAAACCAATTGAATGCAGCTACCTAAAACCAGGAACGGTTTCAAGAGTTATAGGCCCATTACCGATCGCTCTGTTCGCTGTAATTGTACTATAGGTTCGCTGCGTTTCCTTCTCTTGACCAGAAAGCGCTACTTAAAAAACCCGAATATTGGTTTATTTATATATTTTTAAAAATTATGAAAAAAAACTTTAAAAATTAAAAATATCACAAAATTTAAATGTTTGTGAATGTTAAAATATCCATGAATGTAAAAAATTGTCAATTCTTTTACAAAAATCATGAATTAAAAAAGGATTTTGTTTTTTCATCAAAATTAAAAACAATTCCATGAATTTTAAAAAAATTATGATTTAATAAATGTTTGTGAATTTGATTTTTTTCGACAAATTGGATAAAATTTTCAAAGTTTCAGGAATATGAACAAAATCACGAATTAAAAAATGAACCACAAAAACAAGAACGAAAATAAAAAGTAACTTGAAACCCAGACAAAACCAAGTAAAACCAGCATAGAAACACAGAAGAAGAAAAACCTCAGGAATACTGGGCCAAAGGTTTGAGAAACTTCCCAAAATTGGAACTGTGGGAGATGATTAGATGGGCCGGCCCATACAGAAATGTGTGGTGCCAATGTATCAAACTAACTGGCCATATTTATATTCGGGTCGGATGAGTTTATATTGGTGTGTCAATTTTTTTGTTGGTTCGAATTTTTGTGGAGTTGAAACCTTTTATCGATATTAAGGTGAAAATATTGTGATCTGATGGCCCGCACTTTTAGGTGATCATCCCCAGCCCAAGTACGTTCAGCGATCAAGACTTCCCATCTTTTTGGACAGGCGACTCAAGGCGTTTTCAAATATTATTATTGATAATGTTCATGCGGGTGAAAAAGTGTCAATATTGTTTCTCCAATCTAATTGCAGTCTTTTTATCGAAGGCTTTGGGATATTTCTTCTAACAGAGATTGATACTGTGAAGAAGGTTTTCTAGTAATTGTTATGAGCATGAATAAACTTACAGGTGAATCTTAAGAAAAAAGCCATATTACCCAAAAACTGGCCATATTGCAATACATTTTTTTAGAGACAGTTCTTTTAGACAAGTATTGCATATATATCAAAAAAAATTTCTTTGCATGGTAATACACGTCTCATTTATATAGAATAAAAATCATGTTACAAGGCATGTAAGCATCGATCATACATAACTGAAAAGATAGGAAAATCTTATGCAAAATACCAGCGCCTGCCCTTTTCCTTCGACACCACCGAGCGGCCACCAAAGGGTAAAAAGACAGATCACCTCTTCACCCAAGCTCGACGTGGCTCCATCGCTGATCAGCAGCTTTACGGACTTTCAAAGTAGTTTGCCAGAAGCAAAACCATAGCCATTGAAAGAATCAGATCGGGGCAACATGTCCTCGGACACGCATCGAACTTCAAAACTGACACCCCCGCATGACGACTACGTCGGAGGAGGAAACCAGAACTGCCAGCCTTCGAACACAGACCCAGCACGAAGAAACTCCATCTTCCAGTTGTCACTTGCACAGACAACCGCCTGCGCGTACTCCTAAACGACAAAACCTCCCTGCTCCACCATGACGTCGGGAGACAACGCCACAACAACGATGACCGAGCAGAAGGAGAGACACACCTGATGGAGTCGTCGCCGCCGCCTCGCCAACACCATCCATGAGCCCTAACGCTGTCGATCTGTGGGATCGGCAGAGACACGACGCCATCAACTCCAAGACGCCGCCATGAAGGGCACCGCCAGTGTGGGAGTGGAGTTGAGGCAGATTTATTCGTCCGGGCGCCGCTTCCACCACCTCAACAACGCACCACGACCTACAAATTCAAAATCTAATTACAGAGCGGAGGAACGGGGTCCCCATTCCTCCTGCCGCCAAGCAGCCGAAGGGAGAGGGGGCCAGCGCCCCGACCGGTGAAGATCGGAGGAAAGAGATCGCCTCCCTATTCGCCTGGTGGTGGCGGCCGCTAGGGTAGGAAAAAGTCTTCGCTATCACAAGCGTCCTCTTAGCTTTGTCAATTGCGCCGTTGTCCTAGAAAACAAAACAGTTGCGCCGTTTGACAGCCTACAATACGTCCGTACACTACTCCTGGCCGAATACGTCTCGCGTTAGTTACAAGTCCAAGATTGCACCACGTTCCAAGTAGTTCGTTAACATCTGCAGCCTGCGGCGTGTGTCGCGTGCGCGATCGCAGACGACTGGAAACTAAAAGGAGGGAGCGGCGAGAAAGATCGATCGACCATGGCACCGGAGCTCACCATGCTACCCGGCGACGTCATCGCGGAGGTCCTCCGGCGCCTGGAGCCGCACAGCCTGGGCTCGTCCCGGCGGGTCTGCAGGGCGTGGCGCGACACCGTCGACGCCCGCCTGCGCGGCCACCTGCTCTCGCGCTCCGTACGCGGCATCTTCATCAACTTCCCCCGGTTTACCTTCTCGGAGTTCTTCTCCCGCCCCTCGACGGGCCCGGCGATCTGCGGAGGGCTGGACTTCTTGCCATGCACGATGGGCGTCAAGGTCACGGACCACTGCAACGGGCTCCTGCTCTGCCGCGATCAGAGCCCCGACGATGCACGGCCGTGCGAGTACGTCGTCAACCCGGCCACGCGTCGGTGGACGCGTCTGCCCCAGCGTCCTCGGCCGCACGTGCCGGGGTCCGGCCAGACCGCCTACCTCGCTTTCGAGCCCGCCGTGTCGTCGCACTACGAGGTCTTTCTGATCCCATGCGTGCCAGCCGCCGACGAATCAGACGACGACGACGATGACAACCCGTTGCTCGAGTCAGAGTGGCCTCCCGCATCATACGTGATGCATGTTTTCTCGTCCGCGACTCAGCGGTGGGACGAGACGACCTTCCTTCGGGAAGGGGAGGCTGCAGGGATCGTCGCCAACATGCACACGGATTCAGAGGACGATCGGTATCGTTATCGTGCCGTCTATTGGCAAAGCGCGCTGTACGTCCACTGCCAGCATGGCTATCTTACGAGGTAAGTAATTTTTTACTCTCCTTGGTCACCATTCTACTCTAACAAATTTATAACTCGGTTAGATTGCTTGCTATTAACATGCATCCGACTGGTTACTCTTTGCAGAATGTCCTTGTTAGATCACACGTACAGTGTAATTAAGCTACCGAATGCCAAACATCCCAACCGCCATCTGGGGCGATCAGTGAGAGGGGTGTATTTCGCAATATCTTGTAGTTGGGATGGATTTCTTCAGCTTTGGTATCTCAACGAATCATGCAGCCGAACAGAGTGGGTGCTAAAACATGATACCCATCTTCAGATATTTGAACATGAGGACCAACTGGGCAGGCGATGGATCTTACAGGATGTTAACCATCGTAAGTGGTTCTTTGAGCACAATGGTAACAAATATGGAGATTACAGAGCGCCGGTGGAAGAGAAATATGATTGGAACTCTGACGAGGATAACATCATTGACATTGAAGACAATGCTGGAGAGGGATATCACGATGGTCTTTACTTTCTTGGATTTCATCCTTATAAAGAGATTGCCTTTTTGATTTCATCAGGGAGAGGAGCAAGGGGAATGGCCTATGATTGGAACAACTTAAAATTTCAGGACCTGGGCAATGTGTGTCCAGCAGACTTCGATCCCAGCTGCGGGCTACCACGCGGAGAGACGGACACAGCTTTCCCGTACACGCCCTGCTGGATAGGCGAGTTTCCTGGAAACGAACTAGAATCGCTACTTGAAGATGAGGAGCTATCTATGAAAAAGTTGGAACTAGAAGAGGAATCCAACTTTACCTGTATGGACGAGTATGAGTTGCGCAAGTTCTGTGGGCACGCCAAGAGGGTCAAGGACCGTACCGCCAAGATTCGTCACAGGCGCCGTACAACGGCTCGGTAGGAACATCATCTTCACCGACATGAAGGCCAAGACGATTCTCACAAAGGCGGCCAAGTTTTAGGGTTTAGGGCCAAGGCAATTCCCATTGCCAAGTTTGACCTTTGGCAAGCTACTGATGTGCACGTATCAGACTCATGTCATGAGGCCCTTGCATTGTAACTTGATGGCGCAATGGAAAACAAAGTTTTTGACCCATTTGGAGAACGCCAACCTTGTCCACCACTAATTCTGAAGGGCATATTCATTATACATACATATATACTCCCTTTGTTCCTATATATAAGATGTTTTGGAAGTTTATCTTGAATTGGCAAAACGTCTTATACAGAGGTAGTAGTACTCGAATAAAAGACGCGCATTGCCGCATCCGATCCTCTATAAGTGAGGTGACAATAGATGAATAAATAGTACATATGACAAAGTTTCAGTTTCTGAATTTAGACTTTATTTTGTCATTTCTAATCCTATGGGGCATGAAGCACGTCGGTCAGATTTTTTTGCGGGGGCATTTCAGTCAGATTTTAAAGACAGAAGAAAATGTTCAGTGCCTCGGTCATCCACATGAACTGGTTAGAGAAACGGCGAAAGGAAGTGCCGTTGTAGCAAGCTGAATACAACACCCAACAGAGAGAAAGTAACTCCACATAGAAAGAACATGATAACCTTGGGAAGCTTGAATTAACTGGCTTGGATACAAAACTAATGAGAATGTTAACCTCGGGTTATGTATAAGTGCATATTTTTACAACCAAATTTCAAACAAAGTTGTTTGTTTGTGTCTCTACATTAGAAACAATTGTGTAACTTAAATATAGAACATTTCATAATGCAACATATGAAGAAAGGACCCAAATATTCAGACCCGAGACAGAAAAGCAAAGTGTGGGAAACCGGACACCCCCTTCTCTCCCCCTCCCCCTCGCAACGCCCTGCGCGCGACCGAGGGGGAACCCTAGTTGCCATCCCCGCCAAGCCCTCCCCTCCACCTCTCCCTCCTCCCTCGTTGCAGCCTAAGGGCGCGAACGGGCGATGTCCTGTCGCCACCACCGGCGGCGGCGGCGGCCTCGGCGCGGGACTTGGCGGCTGGTTGGGATTGTAAAGCTGGGCGACAGGCACGTTGCAGCGCGGCGGCGCTCCGACGCCGAAGGGTGTCGGACCCATGATGGGTGTCATGGTAGAGGGGCACAAGTGGTGGTCGGGGCGTCTTTTGCGGTAGGCTCCGTCGACGGGGTGTGGGCCGCGGTCGGCCTGGGCTGCGGGCATTCGCCCCCTGCCGTGGCAGTCTGCTGGTGGGTGGTTGGGGCGGAGCGGCCGTGGTGAGCTTTCCCTCCTTCGCGCGGATACTTGGTGCGTCGTCCGGCGGCTGCTCTTGCTAGGTGGTGACGACAGCTCAACACGCGATGCGTCGGTGGCCGACCGGTGGGGCAGGGCCAATCCGGGTAGGGAGGCAGGGGTGCCTCCCGGCCTTTGTCGTTGCCGAAATCTGAAGGTGCCAGATGGGTCATGGTGGTGGCCCTGGTCCCCGGTGGCGTGGTGTAGTGGCTGTGGTGTGGCCGGCCACTGCTGGCGACCTTCTCTTGCCTATATTCTGGTTGGTTGGGCCCTCTTCCTACTAGGGGGGCAGTTTGGGGGGCGAAAGGTGGCACCTTTTGCCCTTCTTCGGTTGGCGGCATTCGTGTACCTCAGCTGCGGAGGTGAGGTTGATGTGGGCATAGATACGTCTACAAATATTACACGTGTCAGTTTCTAGGTTCATCGGTGAGAGATTTGCAATTTTATTAGGTTAGATTGTTTTTTAGTCCTACAACCCACAAAAAAAAAGCCAAAAAAAATTAGATTAGTTCATCCGCTGCACCTATCTTTTTTAGCCTTTAGCAATTTGCATCTAGTATTTGCATCGTTGAATTCTTGGTTGCATTTATCCTGGTATTAGTGCTGGTTTAGATTAGTTTAAGAGAAAATTGTCTACTAGATCGCACTCGTTTTTGTCTACCAAGATTTTCTGCCGAGTTGGTTGTTCATCAAAAAAAAAAAAAATAGATCTTCGTCGGTGTAGTGCCGATCATATCGCTGTGTCCGCAGCCGCATCTCACGCGTGTTCGTATCATCATTTTTTTTAGTCGTCCGCTTGCACCACGAGTCCATCCATCTACAGGCGCCTTTGCTTCACGCGGGTAAACATCCATCATTGCACCCATCGCTGTCCGCTGTGTCTGCCTTATACGTTTTCTACTTGCTTGTACTATTGCTAGTTGGGAAGTGCCTGGACACAGGTATTTCATTAATTTCCAATATCCAGTAGTACAACCGGTAGCTCCTAGTAGCCTTTGTTTTAGTCCTGTTATCCTCTTCAATCGTGTGTATACTTTGGCAACCGGCCAGGTAAAAAAAAAAGGAAAAAAAGAAAAAGAAAAAAAAAGAAAAAAGAAAGTGAAAAAAAAACAGGAAAGAAAAAAGAGCAAAAAAAGTGAAAAACAAATAGAAAAAAAAAACAAATCAGGCCGGTTAGCATCTCTTCTGGGCTGTTTTGTTCTGTTCTGGACTAGCATCTATTATTTTTGTTGCTACTTGATCGCCACTCAATCTATCATATATTTTCGAGCTTTGTCATACATTGCGGATATACCTCACTTATATCTAGCTACTTGGAGCTATCATATTTTCATCGATTTTCCCTCATTTGATTTAGTATCTGGGCTTAGATTGTTTTCTCTCTTGCTAGTCGACTGCCAGCACTAGTTAGGAGTTTGAGTAATTATTCAACTTGCATTGCTTTTTGCTAAATTGTGCCACTGATATTGTGAGTTGAGAAACCTTTGCCAAGCTACACTCTTTCCTACCAATAAGTACAGGTCCCGACACTACTGATTCCTAGTTATCGCTCCATCCAATCTTCATCGGTTATTTGAAGCCAACACCAACGCACCGATCACCACCTGTTGCATTGGTAAGCCAACACCAACGCACCGATCATCACCTGTTGCATTGGTAAGAACAAGTAAGAATTTGATACTAAACTTGAGTGTGAGCGATTTTTCTTCACCACGTCCTACTAGTTGATAGGAATTATACACTGTGTTTTTTTCTCTTTCGCTAACAATGGCACAGGATCAACCCAAACTTGAGGGCCTCACTGCGGATGTGAAAGTCACCAGCGAGCGTCTCGCCCAACTTGAGGGTGCTCAGATTGTGGCCGAAGAGAGGCTCAAGGCCATTGAGGATGCACAGGGTGTTGCGAACACACAACTACAAGACATCTTGTTACGTCTGGACGAGCTGCGGACTGCACTCCCCATCAACAACAACGCTGTTCCTCACAATTCCAGGGTGTTGCCGCTACTTCGCGAGCTCGACGTGTGCCCATGGGTCATCCACAGCACCCCGCTACTGCCACCGATGCTGCCACCATAAACCAGCGCCCACAAATTCCTCCTCGCGTCTACGAGCGACATGGGGACAATTACGAGGATTATTCTGATGACACCGAGGACGACCAAATGGCCAACCACCACAATGACCGTGCTAATCGACAACTGCGTTTCAACCGTCAAGGTATGGCACGAGGTCCACACAGGTATGATGTTCGAGATTACAACCACTCTAGTGCTAAAATTAAATTTACTATGCCTGCTTTCAATGGTAAATATAATCCAGACGTTTATCTTGATTGGGAACTTTTAGTTGAACAAAAATTTGCATGTCATGATATTCCTGAGAACCAAAGAGTTAGGGCAGCCACTAGTGAATTTACAAACTTTGCTTCTATGTGGTGGAGTGAATATTGTTGTATTAATGTGAACAATATACCTGCTACTCGGGATGCTTTAAAACGAGCTATGCAACAACGTTATGTTCCTTCATATTATGCTCATGATAAGCTAAATGAATTGCAACGTTTAAAACAAGGTAGTAGTTCTATTGAGGATTATTATCAAGAATTGCAAACTGGCTTAGTGCGATGTGGATTAGTTGAAACCGACGATGGTATGATGGCTAGATTTTTAGGTGGATTGAATCGTGATATTCAGGATATATTGGACTATAAGGAGTACAATTCTATTACTCGTTTGTTTCATTTTGCTTGTAAAGCTGAAAGGGAAGTACAGGGACGACATAACAAGGGACGAGGTAACTTTTCTGCAGGTCGTCACTCATCATGGACACACTCTCCTACTATCCCACCCACTACCGAGGTAACACCACATATCTTGAACAATGGTGCACTCCCAACAAGTTCAAAATCAGCTCCACAATCCTCTGGGGCATCGAGAGCAATTTCTCAAGCACCCACCACTTCGTCTGGACGCACAAGGGACATGAAGTGTTATATATGCAAAGGAGGCGGGCACTTGATGAAGGACTGCCCAAATAAACGTACTTTCATTGTGCGAGAAGATGGTGAGTACTCCTCAGCTAGTGATTTGGATGAAGATACACATGCTATGCTTGCCACTAATAATGCATGTGACACTAAGGAGAATGACACGGAGGCGATAGATGTAAATGCTGCAATGGCAGATCAATACCCTAGCCTTGTAACCATGCAAGTACTTAGTGCCCAGGTTGGGCATACTGAGATGCCTCAACGCCATAATATTTTTCAAACTAAGTTTGTTGTCAAAGGGCATTATGTTCGTGTGATCATTGATGGTGGAAGCTGCAATAATTTGGCGAGTATTGAGATGGTAGAGAAGCTTGGCCTCACCACTACAAGACACCCACATCCATATTACATCCAATGGTTCAACGACTGTGGTAAGTTAAAGGTAACGCGTCGTGTGAGAGTACATTTTACACTTGGTTCATATCATAATTTTGTTGACTGTGATGTTGTACCTATGCAAGCTTGTTCTTTATTGTTAGGTCGACCATGGCAATATGATAATGGTGTTACCCATCATGGTAGAACAAATTCATATACTCTCGTGTTTGAAGGAAAAATCATTAACTTGCTTCCTATGACACCTAATGAAATAATAAATGATGAGAAAGCTAAATCAACAGACCGTACAATGCATAGTATGCTTGCGGTCAATTCTGAAATTTTTCCTTTTGAACTACACATACCGCATGTTCAGGTAGTTCATTCGTGTCCCCATAATTCATACATACACTCTGTGTGGGATAAAACTTTTCATGATATTCCTAATTGTGATGTTACAAATTTATATTCCCTTCCTGAGTTAATGCCCGTAAAAGACCATATATATGCTGCACCTGCATCTATTTTTGTGTTGCTCTATGAGGTGTTTCAAATAAATGAAAGCCGAGGACGGCTTTGTTTTCAAGAAAGGAAGAATGATGTGGGCATAGATACATCTACAAATATTACACGATACATTTTTCAGGTAATTTCTATTGATCATTATATGATATTATATTTTATTATTAAGGACAAAAACACTACACCATTTTATTTCTTGTGTAGAGTTCTTGAAGGCATCTGCAAAAGAAATATGAAGATGTTGAAGATTGCATGGGCCATGCAAGTACGCACACACGCATCAGAAAGGAGCTAGCCTTGCTTGTGTCAACCACATACACGTGCAGCCAAGTCCATTATATGGTGCAAGAAGCCAGTGTTACAAAGATCAATTGGTGTGCTCCTATATCATGGGCCAATACGTCACATCACGTTGGGCCAATACGTATTATCAATTTGGCCGAGACGTGCAATATTCGGCCTCTGTACGGCCCTCTGTCCGTGAACCAGGGCAAGGCAACCGCCGCTCCTCTTAATAAATAGCTAGCTACAATTAAGGTTTATACTCGGGTTTTGTTTAGAGAAGTTTAGCTTTAGCTACTTTTATTTGTCTTCGCTCGTAGCGGCTAGTGCGACCGTCAAGACATCTTATCGGAACCCCATCTTGTGAGATTAATCCCATCTAGCATGTTTGCAATTTTAAGATTGCTTGGCCATTATTTTCTTGCATGTTCTTCGATTTGCTTGCAGGAAAAATCCTTCGTGGATAGGTCGATCGTGCCGTTGGCTCGGTCAATAACGTCGTGGAGTTGGTTCAACGATTGCCGTGGATATTAGTCGTGTACGGTCCTCCCTGTACGGTTGGTAGCCGGATCGTGAGGGTCAAGTCCCACCCAAAATCGTAGTTATCTCCCTCTCATCGAAAGATCGGGCCCCAGTTAACATCAGAGGTGGTCTCGGACTCCGGGGCGGCGGCGGAGGTAGTGGGAGACGTGGTGCTCACGGACATAGCTCACGGCTCAGGTGTGGGCTGGCCACCATAGTCGTGTGGCTGCATGGTGGCCGGTGCTCGGCCTTTGATTGGGTGGTGCGGCAGTTGGCTTTGCGTCTAGTCGCACCACATTGCGCAGGCGGATTTGCTTTCCATGGGTCATCCCCTTGTCTGGTCGTGGCCAGGCCAATAGCGGCGGCGTCCGTGGATGTCGTATCCTTCCAGGTGACTCCAGGTAAAGATCTTGATTCTTTGGATCGGGCGGCCGCGACAATCCCGTGCGGTTTCCCTTCTTGAAGGCACCGCCTAGGAGTCCTAGTTCATCGAGCTCGGCTTTGTTACCGTTCCTCTACATCGTTGTATCTTGCCTTGGGTGTGTGTGATGTGGTGTCGTGTTGTTTGTGCGGGTTGTAAGATCGTTTGCTTTATATATAAAGCGGGGCAATAGCCTTTTCGGATATATTCAGACCAAATAAGCACCTTTGTAATGACATGACAATGAGACACCACCATGCCATCACTCAGCGGCAGAGCTACAGACGAACAAAACAATGCCATGGCCCGCCCAGCCCTAGTCCAATATACAAAGGAGTGAAGGTAAATCTGTACAAATTTGGGATCCCCTATAGCCTAACCCACCTGGCCCGCCCAACATTTTAACTGTAGCTCCGCCAGTGCCATCACTAACATTAATTCAGTAAAGGCAAAATGAACGCTAAAGGAAACCTTGTCTCTAAAGAGAATGACATCGATGCTAGACTATGGCTTGAAATCTAGCAAGCATGGTTGTCTCTGAGCTTGGCTAGCCCCCGCGAGCGACCGCTCCCGCGACCGAAACCCTCGCCACCACCACCTCCCCCTGCCTGTCTCCGGCGGGATCCGGCCACCCTCGCCGGCGCGCGGCCCGGATCCGCCCCCCTTCCCCCGCCCTTCCTCCCCCACCCCTCCTTCCGCCCTCGCGCCGCCTCCCCAGGAGGCGGCCGGGGCGGCCCCCGTGCCCCTGCTCTCGGCGTCGCCCCTCATCCTCTCCCCTGCCGTCGCCGGTGGGCGCCCCCGGCTCCGTCCCGGGGGGTGCCAGCAGCGGCATGATCTCCTCTCCCCGCGCACGTGTCCTCCTGGCCCGGGGCAGGGGGCGGCGGCGGTGTCGCTTGGCTTGGCGACGGTCTGGTGACCCGACAGGGTGGCCGGCGGCGGACGTGGTGGCGGTGTTGCTCCTTGGCGGTGGGGCGACGTGGTGGTGCTGGGTGGCCGACACCGCGCCCCCGACGCAGATCTGGGCCCGACGGGCCCCATCTGGGTCCTAGCGGGCCGGCCCCTCGGCGTGGCCTCGTTGTCTGCGGCGCGATGAGGAGGAGGAGCGGCTTGGATATGGGGCGTCGGCGCCGATGTCGTGCCGGCAGCAGCGCGAAGGCGGGAGCTTTACGGGCCCACAAGGGCTCGGCCAGGCCTGTGGGCCCACGGGCTTGGTGTGCTCCTGCTATTGTGTCCGGACGATGCTGATGCCCTAGTCCCGGCTCTAATTCTTCGCCGCGTTGTCCCTACTTCGTGGAGCCGTGGTGAGACGGCGTGGGGGCCTCATGACCACGTTGGCGCAGGGTGGTGGTTGGTTTGGTGGCTGGATCCGGAGCGCCCGAGGTGCGGGTTGGGATCGAGGGAAACCCCCGGCGCGGTGGCGCCTATGGGTGCCACCTGAGCTTTCGGGAGGGCGTCGGTGGCTACCCTTCCTCTCGCCTTGTCGTGTACCGGGGGAAACCCGAGGTGCAAGCTGGACCGGGGTATTTGAAGTTGTGTGTCACAAACAAAGTTTGGACAAGGAAATTTAAAACTGAAAGTTTTTGAGCATCAAAGCAACTTAGCTGGTTAATGTGTTCGGCATTGATGACGCGGTCCGAGCTTGATGCGGGACAAGGTTCCAGCCCCCAGGCTGGTCCCAAGGTGGCCGAGCAGAGAGTTCGGCACTCCGAAAAGATGAAGCCCCCAGTCCAGCCGTAGTAATGAAGCAGGTCGGGGCGCCAAGGCGACAACATGATTCGGTTGATGAAGGCGATAGCACGGCTCAGTCTGAGTCGATTGGCTGCACAGATAAAATAGTGCAAACCAAAAGTAATGACAAATGAAGATAATAATGTATATAAAAAAATATTCTTCTACTTATTTAATTTAAGTGAAGTAAATAATGAAAGAGATATGGCCTGAGCGTCGAGGTCAATGTCGATGCAGGGCGTCGGCGTGACGCAGTGAAGGCGTGACAAAGCCCGAATTCACAGGTCGGTCCTGAGTTCCGGATGCGGCGTTCGCCGAGCTATGCGCGGAAATTGACCAAACCACCACACAACCGTCGTTTAATGCGGCCACCATTTGATAGACCTATGTATAGATGATGGAACAAAACAGAGTAATAATTCCTTGGGAAAAATAAACCCAAACAAACAAAAATTGCTAGGATTAATAGCACCTGGTTTATTTGTTGTAGCAGTTCGAAGAAAGGTTACTCCCAAAATTGGGACTCGATCCGCACACCCATTGTCAGATGGGTGATGAAGCGACGGCATGGCGATGCTAGCAACGGTTGGCATGCCGAGGCAAAGCCCCCGGTCCAGCTAACGTGACAAAGCTGGTCGACTGGTGACGCCGAAGTCACCGGAGTATGTTGATGAAGAAATAGCCAAGTCCCTAGACTAGCCGAGGTGACGGAGCAGGCTGGTGAAGAGTTGTTGCAGCTGCCATGTCAGCCGAGGTGTTGAAGTAGTTTGGCGTGACGGACATTGGCTCGAAGAGGCAACAGTGCGGCCATGCCAACCCAGGTCGTAACTTGTGACGTGGTCAATGCTGGCTTGATGAAGTGACCGTGCGGCAATGCCGATGTACCTGCTTTGTGTAATCCGTATAGCGTCGATGTTGGTGATGATTTATCCTTCGCGATGCCGAACTATTGTTCGGCTGGCCGAGATGATGATCCGAAGAAGTTGAGCTCGGCTCAACAAAGCGACGACGTGTCTAGCGCAGGTCGGCCGCCGTGAAGTGATGTTGTCGGGCCGGTTTAACACCGGCGCGATGGAAAAGATCGTATTGTAAAAATACTTTTAATATTAATAGGATGTGTTTGAGAATAAAACACAATACCCCATACGAAAACGTCCTTCAAAAAGGATGTCCGAAATCCCGTTCGTAAAAGAGAAAACTCGGGTCGGATTCGTTCTCGCGCAGAAAACAGATCCAAAAAGTGATGCACTAATCGGAAGATTTCCGGAGTTTGGACGGTCGGATCGAGCTGAATTTTTGGCAGGTGATAGATATGGGAATTCCGCAGCCGATCAACGGTTGGATCTTCCAAAGGACGTCCAAGCTAGATGCTGGACACCCCGCTCCAAACTCATCCGGATTCTCGTCCAGACTCAACAGGGCTCCGGTATATCGGAGATTACCGGAGATTCCTTCATCGGAACTTGACGAAATTTTTGCAGGGTTGTTGTAGACTTAATCCCGCATAATTCCACCGAAGCAATCGTCTAGGCGACACTCGAGGAGGCGGTGGCGGCGGATACGAGTTCGCTGTCCAGAAAAACAGCACGGTCGTCCGAGGGCAATGTTGATGTTGAGCCCCCGAGCTCCATGGATGACTCCTCCATGATCTTGATAGAGATCGGAGTTGATGTTGATGAAGGCCCTCATTCGAACATGACGATCGGAGGTAGGGCGCAGTCCTCGGTCAAGCCAAGGTGACCAGTCGAGCTGGTGACGAAGAAACCGACATCGCAGTTGACCTGCAGTCGAGCCATTGATCATTTTGCCAATCACACAATGGAACTCTCAATGAAAGCACCAATGTCGGTGTCAAAACCGGCGGATCTCGGGTAGGGGTCCCAAACTATGCGTCTTAGGATCGATGGTAACATGAACACGGGATTTTACCCAGCTTCGGGCTCTCTTGATGAGATAATACCCTACATGCTGCTTGATTGACTTTAATGAATATAGGGGTTACAAGAGTTGATCTGCCCCGAGATCATATGCTGTGGTCTAAACCCTAGAGGTATGATGAGTAATGTCATAATAATCTATCGACTAGTCTGGCCTCGGTTTATATAATGTACCAGAGGCCTAGGATAATAAGAGTCCTAGCCGAATACGCCGGTGGGGAGGAGTCCTTCTCTTGATCACCAAGTCTTGTGGAATCTTCCTTGTATGCGGCAGCTGTCCGAACTGGCCCATGAGTATACGGCCATGGGGGTCCTCGGCCCAATCTAACTGATCGGATGACGACGTGGTGAGTACCCCCTAGTCCAGGACACCGTCAATCGCGAGGCTTCTTCGTTTTTGTTGATCCGCCCCTGTCGGCATTTGTTTTCTTTTGTTCTTTCTCTGTCGTTTCTTTTGGGCGTGACTGTGCTGCTTCCGCCCCAACACCTATTCATATATGGTTCGGTTGGTTGCTTTGTATACAAAGCGGGGGGAAACCCTTTTCCGATAAGAGAATGACATCCGAATTAGTCATTTGAAATATCATTCACAACGTCATTAAGAAACATTCATGTCTCGATACAAAAAGAAAACAAGATGGTCAAGAACAATGAAGGGTCAACAATAAGTTAGTTAACCAAAAGAAGCTTGCATACACATTCTTAGTCCAACAATACCGGATAGGGATCTGAGATAACTGCACATGCACACACACAGGACCCTTCAAAAGATACATTTTACGAGGTAGTTTTCTCAAAAGAATAAAGTACTGAGCTGACCTAAGAGTTTTACTATTCCACGGGCGAATGCATTTCTGAGGAATTTTCTTTGACATTAAATGATTGTCATGCTTATTCGTAGGGCATGTTCACAAACTCGAGTGCCTTTTGCTTCACATGGTCGATTCTTTCTTCATCGCCCTGAGACTTCTCATATCGCAGGTATTTCTTGAACAAGAACTGCAAATGATGAGCATGGTATGAAAATTAAACTAATATCAATGCAAGGAACACCCTAATAAAGACTTTGCTGAAAATGAGTACACGAAAATTTGTGAATGGCAAATATCAGGTAGGTTAGAGTCCTCAGTCAAACAAATAGTTGATATTTCCAGACAATAATTCAGGATATCCCACAGGGGAAAGTGAATAGAAATCAGTAAGAGATGCATATGCAGGAAAGAGGACAGATTTAGTAAAGAGAGATAGAGTTCACGCTTGAGCTCAATCCAACAAACTGAACCATACACTGAATTACAACCTTGCCATCTTAGCTATACGATTTAAGCTCCATCGAGCGAAAAAATGAGACGAAAATGGGTGAAATAAGGATCAAGTGCGCTAAGAAGCAAGATGCATTACAAAAATAGATCTGTTTGAGTTTTGTGCATGTATAGGTTTTCATACTATTTATTCAATTGTACTCCCTCTGTGAAGACATTTTTTAGACTAGTTCAGCCTGAAAAACGTCTTATATTTTGGTTCAAAGGTAGTAGTAAGAGCAGGATACACAAAGAATGAGCCAAACCTTCATTTTTTTTGGAGGAAGACTAAGGGATATCACCCTTTCAAATAATGCCCGTATAATTTCCGTGTCACCAAGTCGAATTTCCTACAAAAGATCATTGCTTCAGTTAAATTGAAAAGGTTTTCGGGAGGATAACAAATACAGGACACAGTTTGCAAATGCAATATTACTTGATCAAGGTAAAGACTCCAAATATCTGTTCTTGTTGGATGATCCCATAGGATCAGCTCAAATCTGGTTCTCCCTTCCTCAGGCACCCCACACTTGAACTCCAGGATAGCGGTCTGTGTGAGAAACCTTATATGCTTGCGCTGTGGCAGACCTAGAAGCGCGCGGTTTACGACAAAGTTGATGTATTCAACGCCCTCACTTTGCTTGAGAGAAAATTGAATGCGGCGGAACCAGATCTACAATTACGTCATGCAAGTCATACATTTGCTCCAAATACAGACAACAAATTGACAAGCTAACCTTGTGTGAAGTCCTGAATCTTCTGGTCATTCTATCAAGAAGTTCATCTGCCAGTTGATGCTGTTGAGTCCTCTCATACATTCCAAGAAGAGCCAGGTGCACCTTCTTAGGATCACAATACTGCATGGCTCTTTGGAATATCTTCTTGACGGCATCCTTGTATATACCGACGACATATCAGTATCAACTAGGACAGCAGGAAGAAGGAAACATAATGTAGTGTCATTTGCAAGTTCCAACTTACCTCTCGTGGACTCCCATATTCATTTTCAAGGTTAAAGTAAGCTACCCATACATTGAGTTTCTCATCCTCTTCTCGAATGTTTATTGTTCTCAAAGCCCTAATGAACACGAGGGACACTTGAATTAAGATGACAGTTCATGGAACATGTTTGAAATAAGCAAAACTTTAGCAAAGAAAGCATATAACTAGATGTCTTTGCATAATAGAAGATTATTATGAATTGAACATTTTCATGGATTTTGTTCTTCAAGAACAGTAACTTCCTATCACCACTGGTTACTCGAAATAGAGTCGCCAAACAATGATACTTGTACGCACTACCTTTCAGCAACTGAACGTGCTTTTTCAGCATCCACGAGGTCAACCAAAAATTCCATATACTTTATCCAGACGAAGCTGCTATTTGGAGAGCTCCTAACCAACTTCTCGAATTCATCTGCAGTCTGCGGTATACCTTTCTGCAACGCCCTTTCCTCCAAGACACTGATTTCTGTTTCCCTGGGAAATAATAAATAAAAACAGGATGTAATTAATCAAGAGTCTACGATGCTACTGTTGAGGTACAACAAGGAGGATGCGATGTGTGAATATACCTTTGTTTTCTCTTTTTCACATTTGATTCGGTTCCATTAGCGATTTCCTGAACTTCCTGAACACCCTCTTGGCCAGAACCTTCGTGTTCGTCCAAGGAGACCTGGAGTGGCGGAACAGAAGCCATGGGTCCCGCGGCTCGGTTGATGTTGTCGATATCACGAGCTGGCGACTCGGCGAGCTGCTCCTAACGCCTTAGAGTGAGAGGGGCAGGTGTCGGGGTGGAGGTGTGGACGGGGGAGCAGGAGGCAGAAGCACACTGTCAGCTCGCCGCCGCCGTCTAGGTCACGAAGAGAAATAGAGGGATCGGTAGGAATCGAGTCCGGACGACTGGGGTTTATCGGGAAGCTAAGAGCATCTCCAGCGGTTCGGCCCCCCAGCGCCTGCCTAAAAAGAGCAGCCTGGAGATGAGCCGGCGCTAGTTCGGTCTCTGGGGTTCGGTTTGATCTCAGTCACACGCCCACGGTCGCCGCGGGTTCATCAAAGATCGTCTTTTCTATTTTTTGCAAACTCGGTGACTTTTGCGTGAACTCGGCCATTATTCGTCCAAATTTGTACAAAAACGTAAAACATGCGTGAACAAACTTAAAAACGAACTAAAACGCCTAGCCGGTGGTGCCACCATCGCCACCGCCGCCGTCTACATGCCGAGAAGCCTGTAGAAGCGGGTGTAGTCGCCGCCGCCGCCGTCGTCGTCGTCGCGTGCCTCGCCCGCGGCGTCCCTGCTGCACCCCTCACCCGGGTTACCGACAGCGCATGACGGCCCGGCCTCGACCTCGTCGTCACTGTCGACGACGATAACGCCGCCCTCCTCGGCGCGGCGATGCTCCTCGGCGCGGTTGCGGGCCTGGGTCTCCAGGTAAGCCCGACGCTGGCGGCGCATCTCCTTGCGGACGTAGTCCTCCCTCGCCCATCTGAGGGCGGACTCGTCGTCGAGGGTCACCATGCCGGCGTGCTCCGGCTTCACGGGGGCTGCGGCCGGCTCGGGTTTCGGCCGGACAAGGCGAAGGGAGCGCCTCGTCGGTGCCGTCACAGGCGACGGCTCGTTGATGACGAGGGCGCCACTCCGCGCGCGACGCCCGAGCGGTGTCTCCTCCGGCTCCGGCTTGACGGGGTGGATGGCCGACGAGCCGGAGCCCGATGAGGAGGACGACCCGGCTCCATTCGCCGCGGTATCCAGGAACTACCGCGGCAGCGAGAGAAGGAGGGGCGCGCCGGGTACTCCAGCCGCGGCACATTGCCGGTCTCGATGTGGTCGAGGACGGCGTCAAGTGTGCGGCCGGGGACGCCCCACCACTCGCGCCGCCCTTCGGAGTTGAGGTGGCCGCGGGGGATGATGCCGTTGACGGAGGCGATCTGCTCGTCGCAGCGGGCCTGGAAGTACAGCGTCCACAGCATTTCGCTGTCGGGCGCGTACCTCGGCTCGTTCCGCTGCTCCTCCGTCAACGAGGAGCGGATGCGGGCAGTCTCCGCCCGCCGCGCGGCTCCTTCGGGGATGGGCGGCACTGGGACACCGCCGGCGCTCAGCCTCCACGCCACCGGCACGCACATGTCGGGGGGCGCCGGGTACTCGGCCTCGTACAGAAGGCGCGCCTCCAGCTCCTGGAGGTGTCGGCGGCCGTTGCCGTTTACCGCTGCGCCGTCTCCTGGGTATCTCTCGGCCATTTTGCTCGTTGGCGGTGGAAGCAGGGGGGAGAGCTCATCGGCGGGAAGAAGGCTTGCGCGGGAGGGGAGAGCGGGAGGGTGTGGCGCTCACCGGTGGGAAGGGCGCCTTTTATAGCCAAAGCGGGGGTGACGGTGGGCGGCATGCGGCCGGACGCGTGGTGCATGCGAGCGGACGCGCGTCGGTGGCGTCTTCACTGCCCCACCCATGAGGCATCAATGGAGGCTGACCGGCGCGGCAGCCTTCACATTGATATCCACGGGAACCGAGGCGATGTGGTCGACGAAGCGGCCGTCTCGCTGACTCGGCGGGCCCGCGGCTGCTTCATGCCAGAACGCTCACCCCGGGGCCCCCGAGCGCCACCCGGCGCGTCGGTTTCGCCGTGGGTCCGCCGACGCTGATTTCGGCCCAAGCCGGCGAAAAACGGGCTCCTGGGGGCGCGGCTGGGCCGTTTTTTCGGCGTCGGCGAAAAAATATCGCCTGGGGAGGCCCTTCTGGGGGCGTGGCTGGAGATACTCTAAGATTGTTACGCTTAGCGGTAACGTGTCGGAAATATACCTGTCCATTGGCTACCCGACCCGACCCGACCCGGCCTGAAAAAGCCTGAACCAGCCCGGCCTGGTCTTGCCCGCGGGACAGGCCTGGGCCTAGGTTTTGAGCCGGAAGGCCGGACCTGCCATGTTTGTCATTTAATTAAGAGGCCTAGCCTGAGGCCCGACGGGCGTTTACAGTGATGGGCCAGCTTGGGCTTGATTTTTAGGCCCGACGCCCGGGCCGGGCCTGGGCCTGAGTTTTTTTTGCTTTGGGCTCGGTTAGGCCGGGCCCGAGGGATGGCGAGGTATAATCGGAAATAAAATATAATAGGGAAATGTTATTCAGTGAACATAAGACTTCTAGCAAATTTCAGCGAACGCATTGACTGTTGCTCATAAAGGCTTGAGGAGGAGATGGGTTGGACGAAAAAAATGAGCCAAGCAGGCTTCCTAGTGTTTCCGGTGCTCGATCAGTGTCTCTGCCCCTTCACTGATTCCCCTCTGCTCCCTCTCCGGCTCTCCTGATCTAAACTCGCCGCCAGCCGCCTCCTGCCTGCCCCCTTAGTCCATGCCTCTCCAACCACTCGTCGTCACCGCCTCCCACTTGTCTCTGTGCCCCGCCCTATCACGCTCTTCTCTACGTGCTGCTTCCGCGCCCGCGCGTTCCACTGCACCCAGCCGCTCGGTCCTGTCCGCGGCGATCAACGGTGTGCATGCATAACCTAGTGAGGCGTGCACCCCGCCCTGCACTGCATCAGCAGCCAGCCTGTGGCCACCAGCTATGTACCGGCCAGCCCTCCCACCGTCCCATGATTAAGCACACCACACATGTACGGGTATCTATCAACATTCCCCAATTCCCTCCCAGTAAAAAAAACATTTTCTAATTTTTCCAGTTTCTGATTCAAACCCTATATATTGATCCATTCATTTTCTGTTGTTCAGTTATGATTTATACTAATGCAGAGATTGGTATCAGGTTGCGACAAGTAGCGCACTGCATGCGCACCACTTTTCTCAATCTGGAAGTTTTCTCTTTTTCCATACATTCATTTATTTAATACATTTTATCTCTTCAACCATGCGTCCAAATCTCGAGTCGTTTTCACCATTGGATTCCTCGCGTCAAGATCTTCAAAATTAGATACCATGTTGATAGGTTTTGACGAAACTTTTTTTCACGAAAAAACCCAAGAAAAAAACGAGCCGGGAGCACGTGTTTTTTCCTTTTCGAAAGAGGCACGACCGTGCCTCTCACAAAAGCACAACCGTGTCTTGCAAGTAAACAAAACCGTGTATCTTGCAGGAGAAAAAAAACAAAAAATGTTGTGCCTCTCGCGGAAGCAAAACTGTGCCTCTCATGAAAGGAAAGAAATAGAAAACATTTTCTTTCGTTTCCGAGAGGCACGACCATGCCTCTCGCGGAAGCAAAACTGTGCCTCTTGCGGAAGGAAAAAAACATAAAACACGTTTTTTCTGTTTTCAAGAGGCATGGCGGTGACTCTCGCAACAATAAATCTGTGCCTCTAGCGAAAGCAAAACCGTGCCTCTGGCGAAAGTAAAAAAGAGAAATCGCATTTTTTTCGTTTCCAAGAGGCATAGTCATGCCTCTCGCGAAAGCAAAAACTGTGCCTCCCGTGAAATAAAAAAACACGTTTTCCATGAGAATTATTTTTTTTGATTTCTTTTGTCCAAAAGATAAGAAGACCGGTGAAAAACCAGCAAGTCGAAAAAAACTCGGAAAAGGAAGAAAATGCCTGCAAAAAAAATAAAAAAATTAAAGTGTGGAGGGAACGCCCAGAGCGCGACACGTGGCGGCGACTGAGAGTGGGCCAAGTGGCGCTCGCAGCCCAACCCCGAGCAATCGTTGGGAGCGCTCCCAAGGAGCACTTGTCAATTTGTTAGTATCCTGAGACGGGGCTTTGCTTCACAGGGCGGACCTACAGGGTGGGTTGCGGCCCATAGAGGCTTGAGGAGGAGATGGGTTGGATGAAAAAATGGGCCGAGTAGGCTGCCTAGTGTGCCCGGCGCCCGGTCACGGTCTCTGCCCCTTCGTAGATTCCCTATGCTCCCTCTCCGGCTCTCCCGATCTGAAGTTGCCGCCAGCCACCTCCTGCCTGCCCCCTTGGTCCGTGCCGCCATCCACTCGCTGTTGCCGCCTCCCACTTGTCTCCGTGCCCTGCCCCACCACGCTCTTCCCCATGCGCTGCCTCCGCGCCCGCGCGCTCCACTGCTCCCAGCCGCCCGGTCCTGTCCGCGGCGGTTGGCGATGTGCAGGCGTGACCGAGTGAGGCATGCACCCCGACCTGCACTACATCAACAACCAGCCTGCGGGCACTAGCTACCGGCCAACCCTCCCACCGTCCCACGACTAAGCACACCACATAGGTACGGGTATCTATCAACATTCCCCAATTTTCCTCCCCACAAAAAAAACTTTCCCCAAATTTCCCATTTTCTCATTCAAACCCTATATATTGATTCATTCATTTTCTGCTATTCAGTTATGACTCATACTAATGCATGTATTAGGTTGCGACAAGTGGCGCACTGTATGCGCGCCATTGGATTTTTCGTGTCGAGATCTTCAAAACTAGATTTCATGTTGATAGGTTGTGATGAACTTTTTTTTCACGAAAGAAACCGGACGAAAAAACCTAGTCGGGAGCATGTTTTTTCCCTTTCTGAAAGAGGCACGGTCGTGCCTCTCGTGAAAGCACAACCGTGCCTCTCAAGTAAGCAAAACCGTCCCTCTCATGGAAGCAAAACCGTGCCTCTGGTCGAAGGAGAAAAATAGAAAACACATTTTTTTTCGTTTCCAAGAGGCACGACCGTGCCTCTTGCGAAAGAAACGCGTTTTTTTTTGTTTTCGAGAGGCACAACCGTGCCTCTCGCAGAAAGAAAACTGTGCCTCTCGCGGAAAGAAAATCGTGCCTCTCGTAGAAGGAAAAAACAGAAAACATGTTTATTCCCATTTCCGAGAGGCATGGTCATGCCTCTCGCGAAAGCAAAAACATGCCTCTCGCGAAAAGAAACCGCATTTTTTCACGCAAGAAAATGTTATTTTTTTGCAAAAGATAAGGAAGACCGGTGAAATGCCAGGAAAAAACCATTTGAAAAGCCGAAAATGCATGCGAAAAAATAGAAAACAAAATCCAGAGGGAACGCCCAGAGCGCGACAAGTGACGACGGCTGAAAGTGGACCAAGTGGCACTCTCAGCCCAACCCCGAGCGATTGTTGGGAGCGCTCCCATGGAGCACTCGTCAAATATTTAATCTCCTAAGACGAGGCTTTGCTTCACAGGGCAGACCTACAGGGTGGGTTGCAGCCCATAGAGGCTTGAGGAGGAGATGGGTGATGGCAGCTTGAACTACATTGGTATTTTCCCAAAGAGAAAGGGATGATGCAGCACAGCAGCGGTAGGTATTTCCCTCAGTGATGAAACCAAGGTTATCGAACCAGTAGGAGAACCAAGCAACACCACGTAAACAACACCTGCACACAAATAACAAATACTCGCAACTCGACATAAGAGAGGGGTTGTCAATTCCTCACGGGTAAAAGGATAGATAATTTTGTAGTAGTTTGGATAAATAGATCTCGTGGGAACGCGAGATAAAATAAATAACAAAAAATTGCAGCAAGGTATTTTTGGATTTTTGAAAATATAGATCTGAAAATAAAAGTAAAGAAAAATAGATCGCAAAGGCAAATATGTTGAGAAGAGACCCGGGGGTCGTAGGTTTCACTAGTGGCTTCTCTCGAGAAAAATAACAAACGGTGGGTGAACAAATTACTGTTGAGCAATTGATAAAACTTCAAATAATCATGACGATATGCGGGCAATGATCATTATATAGGCATCATGTACAAGATTAGTAGACCGACTCATGTCTGCATCTACTACTATTACTTCACACATCGATCGCTATCCAGCATGCATCTAGTGTATTAAGTTCATGGAGAAACGGAGTAATGAAATAAGAACGATGACATGATATAGACAAGATCTATCTATGTAGAGATAGACCCCATCGTTTTATCCTTAGTAGCAATGATACATACATGTCGATTCCCTTTCTATCACTGGGATCAAGCACCGTAAGATCGAACCCACTACAAAGCACCTCTTCCCATTGCAAGATAAATAGATCAAGTTGGCCAAACAAAACCCAAATATCGGAGAAGAAATACGAGGTTATAAGCAATGACGCATATAAGAGATCAAAGAAACTCAAATAACTTTCATGGATATAAAAATATAGATCGGATCATAAACTCAAAGTTCATCGGATCCCAACAAACACACTGCAAAAAGAGTTACATCATATGGATCTCCAAGAGACCATTGTATTGGGAATCAAATGAGAGAGAGGAAGCCATCTAGCTACTAACTACGGATCCGAAGGTCTACAAGGAACTACTCACACATCATCGGAGAGGCGCCAATGGACATGATGAACCCCTCTGTGATGGTGTCTAGATTGGATCTGGTGGTTCTGGACTCTGCGGTGGCTGGAACAAAATTTTGTCGACTCCCCTAAGGTTTCCGGAATATTGGGGTATTTATAGAGCAAAGAAGCGGTCTGGGGGGCACCCGAGGTTGGCACAACCCACCAGGCGCTGCCTTGGCCCATTTGGTGTCTTCTGGTCCATAAAAATTCTCCATGAAGTTTTGTTGCATTTGGACTCCGTCTATTATTGATTTCCTGCGATGTAAAAAACATGCAAAAACAACAACTGGCACTATGTCAATAGGTTAGTACCAAAAAATGATATAAATGGACTATAAAATGATTATAAAACATCCAAGATTGATAATATAACATCATGAAACAATAAAAAAATTATAAATACGTTGGAGACGTATCAATGGGTTGGACGAAAAATATGAGCCCAGCAGGCTGCCTAGTGTTCCCGGCGCTAGGTCACTGTCTCTGCCCCTTCGTTGATTCCCCCCTATGCTCCCTTTCCGGCTCTCCCAATCTGAACTTGCCGTCAGCCGCCTCCTGCATGCCCCCTTGGTCCGCACCGCCCTCCACTCACCGTCGCCGCCTCCCACTTGTCTCCGTGCCCCGCCTAGCTGCGCTCTTCCCCACGCGCTGCTTCCGCGCCCGCGTGCTCCACTGCTCCCAGCCGTCCGGTCCTGTCCACGGTGGACGGTGGTGTGCGTGTGTGACCGAGTGAAGCATGCACCCCGACCTGCACTACATCAACAACCAGCCTGCGGGCACCAGCTACCGACCAGCCCTCCCACAGTACCACGACTAAGCACACCACACAGGTACGGGTATCTATCAATGTTCCCCAATTTTCCTCCCCACAAAAAAACATTCCCCAAATTTCCCAGTTTCTCATCCAAACCCTATATATTGATCCATTCATTTTTTGCTATTCATTTACGATTCATAGTAATGCAGAGACTGGTATCAGGTTGCGACAAGAGGCGCACTGTATGTGCGCCACTTGTCGCAATCTGGAAGTTTTCTCTTTTTTGTACAACCATTTATTCAAAACGGTTTATCTCTTAAATCGTGCGTCCAAATCTCGAGCTGATTTCACCATTGGATTCTTCGTGTCGAGATCTTCAAAACTATATTTCATGTTGATAGGTTGTGACGAACTTTTTATTCACGAAAGAAATCATACGAAAAAACCTAGCCGGGACCATGCTTTTCCTTTTCGAAGAGGCACGACCGTTCCTCTCGCGAAAGCTCAACCGTGGCTCTCAAGTAAGCAAAACCGTGCCTCTCACGGAAGGAAAAAAAAGCAAAAAACACATTTTTCCCATTCCCGAGAAGCGCGGCCATGCCTCTCATGGAAGCAAAACCATGCCTCTTGTTGAAGGAGAAAAAACAGAAAACACATTTTTTTTGGTTTTCGAGAGGCATGGTCGTGCCTCTTGCGGAAGCAAAACCATGCGTCTCGCGGAAGAAAAAAAAAGAAAACATATTTTTTCCGTCTTCGAGAGGCACGGTTGTGCCTCTCACGGAAGCAAAACCGTGCCTCTCATGGAAAGAAAACCGTCCCTCTGACGGAAGGAAAAAACATAGAAAACGCATTTATTCCCATTTCCGAGAGGCATGGTGATGCCTCTCGTGAAAAAAACGCATTTTTCCATGCAAGAAAATGTTATTTGATTTTTTTGTCCAAAAGATAACGAAGACCTGTGAAATGCCAGAAAGCCGGAAAAAACCGTTTAAAAAGCCAAAAACACGTGCAAAAAATAGAAAACAAAATCTGTAGGGAACGCCCACAGCACGACAAGTGACGGCGGCTAAGAGTGGGCCAAGTGGCACTCTCAGCCCAACCCCGAGCGATCGTTGGGAGCGCTCCCATGGAGCGTTCGTCAACTATTTAGTCTCCGGAGATGGGGCTTTGCTTCACAGGGCGGACCTACAGGGCGGGTTGCGGCCCATAGAGGCTTGAGGAGGAGATGGGTTGGACGAAAAAATGAGCCCAACAGGCTGCCTAGTGTTCCCGGCGCCCATTCACAACCTCTGCCCCTTCGCTGATCCCGCTTTGCTCCCTCTCCGGCTGCCCCAATCTGAACTCGCCACCAGCCGCCTCCCGCCTACCCCTTGGTCTGTGCCTCGCCAGCCACTTGTTGTCGTTGCCTCCCACTTGTCTTTGTGCCCCGCCCCGCCGCGCTCTTCCCCACACGCTGCTTTCGTGCCCCACCCGCGTGCTCCACTGCACCCATCCGCCCAGTCATGTCCGCGGCGTTCGGAAGTGTGCAGGCATGACTGAGTGAGGCATGCATCCCGCCCGTACTACATCAGCAGCCAGCCTGCTGCCACTAGGTACCGGCCAGCCCTCCCACCGTCCCACGACTAAGCACACCACACAGGTACGGATATCTATCAACATTCCCCCAATTTTTCCTCCCCGCAAAAAAACATTCCTCAATTTTCCCAGTTTCTAATTCAAACCCTATATGTTGATCCATTCATTTTCTACTGTTCAGTTACTATGTTTAGAATAATAGGAGGGCCAACGTCCCCCAGTTCTATTATTTAATAATGAAACCAGAGTTTCAGGTGTCAAACATCATGCAAATCAAGTTCATGAAAGAAAGGAAAATGACCAAAGAACCTAGCTATTACAGAGCAACCGGCTCAGTCTGCTCAAGCTGGGATCTCCGGGACGGCGAGATTGTCTTGCTTGGTCTCCTCTGTCTGCTGTGAGATCTTCATCTTCCATATTCCAACGGGAGCAACACCAGGGCGTCTGATATTTTTTGTCAGATGGGCAGGGGAGCGCGGAAGGTCCAGCGCGTCACAGGACTCAGCAGCGTGTGCTTGCAAATGAAACTGCCCAGACCCCTGGGTGGAGACGACGGCGTGGTTCCATTTGATGGAGTTGACATCCTTCCCAAGGTTAGCTTGCTAAGAAGTACTTGGCTAAAAACACCCTCAGTGTTTTTGTCAAGTTCGACTTCCCCGCTGTGAGCTGGAAGGAGTGTTTAGAATCAAGGAAACTCTTGTCATGAATTCCTCCATCTTTAGTCGAGATGTGTCCTTGAGAAGAATCAGCCATCTCCTCAAGAGCCCCAATATCACGTTCCAGATCTGTTTCAAATCAATCCACATTACATTCTTAAAGATACAGGAATTTCTATGTTTCCAGATAGCTTATAATGCACATGCACAAACAGAATTTAGAGCAGTGTGCTTCTTATTGGCTATCCAAAATTTTGCAATGGAAAGGTAATCAGATCCCAGGGTACAAGAGAAGAAATCTGAGATAGAATTCCATATTTGCTTTGCCACAACACAGTCAAAAAATAAGTGTTGTATAGACTCTCTCTTAGAACAATAAACACATTCATGAGATTTTTTCAATGCCTCTTTTGGGGAGGTTATCTCTGGTCACCAACTTTTTGTGAGAGAGAAGCCACAGAAAAACTTGGACTCTAGGGGGGATTTTGATAGACCAAACTGATGGAATGTAAATTGGTTGTACACCTCTAAAGTTAAATATACTATACAAAGACCCAGTTGTGTACTCCCGTTTGGATTCATGTTGCCAAATCAGGGAGTCATCACTACTTGTGTAATGTGTGCTAGTAATAATTTGCTCAAGGCAGTACCAGCTCTCCATCATGGTAGGGGTAAACATCCTTCTAAAGGACAATTTAAATAGTGCTTTGGTCCCAGATCTTATCAAGGGTTTCACCATGCTGATGGCAGATGACATAAAGAGTCCAAAACTGGACAGATAAAGGTGAGGTACCTGTCGGTGTCAAAACCGGCGGATCTTGGGTAGGGGGTCCCGAATTGTGCGTCTAAGGCTAATGGTAACAGGAGGCGGGGGACATGATGTTTACCCAGGTTCGGGCCCTCTCGATGGAGGTAATACCCTACTTCCTGCTTGATTGATCTTGATGATATGAGTATTACAAGAGTTGATCTACCATGAGATCGTAGAGGCTAAACCTAGAAGCTAGCCTATGATTATCGTTGTTGTTGTCCTACGTACTAAACCCTCCGGTTTATATAGACACCGGAGGAGGCTAGGGTTACACAGAGTCGGTTACAGAGAAGGAGATATACATATCCGAATTGCCAAGCTTGCCTTCCATGCAAAGGAGAGTCCCATCCGGACACGGGACGAAGTCTTCAATCTTGTATCTTCATAGTCCAACAGTCCGGCCAAAGTATATAGTTCGGCTGTCCGAGGACCCCTTAATCCCGGACTCCCTCAGTAGCACCTGAACCAGGCTTCAATGATGTTGAGTCCGGCGCGCAGATTGTCTTCGGCATTGCAAGGCGGCTTCCTTTTCCAAATACTCCATAGAAGATTTTGAACATGAGAGTCGTGTCCGGCTTTGCAAAACAAATTCCACATACCACCGTAGAGAGAACAATATTCCACAAATCTAATCTACTGACAACTTTTCATAGCGCGACATCACTCCACGGTCCAGTCATTTATTCGAACTGTTTTTCACAACCAGCTACTGCACATATTGCGAGGCGGTTTCCTTGACATGTCTTGTCGAAGCAAAGATCGTGATGTAGGGCGGAACCCTATGGGGCCTATCTTTCATGTTTGGAGTGGATCCTACGGAGAAACACGAAGAATGCGCAGAAGAACACAAGGGAAAACACGGGGAGGAATGAGAGAAATCACTCAACCGACAAGTAATTGATCACACAAGGGCTAGATCACCGAACACATAAGGTAGCACAAGATTCAAAATCAACAAAGGGAAGATACAAGAGTAACCGTTCTTCTCCGTGAGGAGGTCTTGATTGTCTTCTCCGGATGGAGGCCTTGAATCCGAATGGATCTTCTTCGAAGAGGCACGGTCCCTCACCTGGAGTAGATCCGGTACGGATGAGCTATGCTCTATCTCAAGATGAGCTATCACAACGCTAACCCTAGCTAGGAGGTGGGAGAGGTCTATTTATCGTCTAAGTGAATGAAAGGGTAAGTGGCTTTGGCCCAACACACGGGCGGACGCACAGGCGTCGGACGTCCGACAGGTGCCAGTCGTCCGGAGGCTCGCGGGGGTCCGGACGTCCGTAGGTCTTCAGATGTCCATAGATATCGTTCTGTTGCCTGATGCACGGACGTCCGGTCTTCGTTAGATATCCATAGTTTTGGTTCTTATGGGGAAGTCTTGGATGTCTGGAGGTGGCCGGTCGTCCGGAGCCTGGGAGTCGTCAGACGTCCGGTCCTGGTCGGACGTCCGGCCGCTGTAGCATGCGTTGGCCTGGTTTCCTTGGGCTGGCGTGACCTTCAGGGGTCGGGCGTCCGGGCTGGACCGGTCGTCCGGTGGCTGTAGCTTCGGGCAGCTCTTCTTCTTGGTCCTTGCGCTTGGTGTCCTTGCTAGCTCGTCCGTTGGGTGTGGTGGCTCCGTGGCTTTCCTCCAAGTACCTGATTATGCATAGGACACACGTTGGAGGTAGTAGCCATGTCTCGCATGTAGAAAGTGAAGGTTTGGAGAGGAGCAAGTTCACCTTGTGTCCAATGGCGTTTGTTCGAGGTCTCGTCATATGTCCACTTGGGGTTTCGAGAGTAGTCGGAGTGGACATGGGGATGAACTTGGGATGCTCCGCATCATCTCCCCCCCCCCTTGGGAAAGATCCGACATCGGATCGTGATCCTCATCACCATGGAAACGGTTGTCGTGGACGGACTTGTAGTTGGACATCGATGAAGGCATTGTGCAATCCAAGTAGTCCAAGGTGTCACCGGAGTGATAGACATGCAAAAAGAGCAAACACAAGCAACACTCAAAAATACAATGGTTAGCGCACACAAAGTGTCCATCATGCAAGAATGAGTCCGTGCGGTAAGACTGGTCATGACAAAGCGCATGAAGCTTATCAAGATGATCTAGAATGATATGTAAAGCATTCATGTGAGAAAATTCATTTGTCGTATGCACAAAGGTGTGGTGAATGTGATCAATGCGACCATTGTGCAAAATGATGTCATAATGGGATGGTTTATCAAGAGCATGAACATGGTAATTGGTGTTCAATGTGATTATGTTGTCATGCAACTGTTGATGGGCAATATGATCATGATGTATGAATATGCCATCAAGGAAGATCACAACAAATTTGCTAAGGAAGTGCACAAGCTCAAATATCATGGATGACATGGGAATACAAGATGTAACAAGGCAATCATAATGTGAGTCAATCCATGCATAGGGTGCAAACTTGTGGTGAGTATGATAAGTCCATCGAGCATGACACGAGGAAGCACAATCAACAAATATGCAGGTTGTGGTACAAAAAGTCAAAGGAGTGTTGATGTACCAAAGCTCGATGTCGTCGCATGAGTGGAATTCCGAAGATGCATCCAATAAGTGCGAGCGCTCCTCAATGTTAAGGTCCATAGAGCCAATCTCCAATGTCGCTCCTCCGTTCATGAGATGTATCATGTAGACAACAAGAAGGAAACAACAATGAAAGAGTGACCCATCCAATATGCATATTTGAGGATGGATCAAAAGGAAGGAGTTCACCTTTATGAGAATGTCGAAAATGTTGTTGTCGCACATCATGTAGACCTTTGCATGACCAATATGGCTCATGATGGTACCGCCTTGTGAATCCTTCAAAATGAAAGAACATGACAAACACTCGGAAAAACAAATGAGGTTAGCGGAAATGCAAAACCTATCATTCATGTGGTAAGATACCCAACAAGTGTATGCATCATGCTCATCATAATAAAGTACAAGGAAGCATTTCATAGTATGGAGGCATATGATGTGAGAACAACCAAATACAATAGGCTCAATCAAACAAGCATGCATCACAAGTAAGGTGTCAAAGTCTTCAAGATCAATAAGCATAGTATGGTTGCACTCAATACAAGTGGATATGAGAGAGGCAACTAATGGAGACAAGAGACAATGATCATGACAAATCAAGTGAGAGGCATGAACATATATGTCATCAACCCAAGAAAGCGAGTAAGAGTGAACATGGGTGATGCAACATAGCAAGCAATCATAGCGATCAAGGCAAGCATGCTAGTAGTGCGAAGATGCAACATACTAGAAGGAATCATGGCAAGCATGTCATGTGTGCAAATAGCGGGCATGAATAATGCACATGACATATCACAAGCATGAAAGCAAGATATGTGAAAAATATCATCAATGTATTGGCGAGAGACCATATGAAAATAGCAATAGGACATCATGACTCTCCCAACACAACAAGCATCAATAGCATGGGGCACATGATAAACATGGCAAAAGCAACAAGGATCTCCACCAAGCATGCAAATACACATAGGAGTAACATAATGGTGAAGCATTGGTAGATGCAAGCAAGGGTCACAATTGCATGGCAAAAGCATAGGAGCAAGCATAACATGCAAAGTGAACACAATAGTATGGGCATAAGGTGATAAGTGGTAAATAGCCCATAGCCGTGTGAGAGCCAAGTAAAAGAGATGCGCGTGGTCCTTGCGCAAAGGGAACGATGGTAAGGATAGTCCACGGGATCCCAAGTCATCATTGCTCTCAAGAGCTCGTTTCGTCAACTCTTGGGATTGAGAGGTTGACGAGTATATGTGAGTACCTACACAAAACAAAGGCAAAGAAAAAATTGTGTGTGCATGGTATATGTACACATCATCCATCATGATGTGCACATGCATGTGTCGGTTAGCACAAAATATCCAATGCCCAAATAAATGAGATGCGTGGTATAGAAACATGTCATCCATCATGAGAGGTTTGTTATTATGTATGCCATAATGGAGACTCAAAGGATGTAATGCATCATGGGAAATATCTAGAGCATTGTTATTCATGGAATGCATATGGTGTACACTATCATGGGAAACATGCAAAGTATGGAATGCATCAAAATCTTCTAATATGTATAAGGAAACTATGGGGGTCTCCTCATGAGCATGAGTAGCAATATCACATGGAGAATATTGACAACATCCAAAACAAAGCATATTTGGTTCAATGTGATCATGGCATGGCATAGATGAATTGCACAAATCATGTAAAGGAAGCATGGCAATATCATCACATGAAAAACAAAAGCCAATGACCATCATCTCGTCATCTATGCCATAAGTGCAAATTGGATTTATTTTAATGGGGCATGCATAGTTACTATGTTGAGATTGAAATGATGCAATATGGGAGATCTCACCCATAGCATATGACAAGTTCAATGGGTTGTCGAACATGATGTGACCAAAAGAATTTTCACAAGATATCCTATGGAGCATGGCATCACAACTAGGTAACTCAACATGCTCAACATCATATTCATCATAAATAGGTAAGTCATAACATGAAGAAGTCGCACTAGCATGAAGCATGGGAATAGGTGGATCAACATCATGCAAGTAATCATTGGTAAGAGAGTCCACTAGTGGGACAAGAGAAGCACCATCACCTATGTTACCTTTGGAGTGTCGCTCATGTGTTGTAGGTGAGGTGTCCAAGATCCACTCGTTGTCATCTTCATCTTGATGGAACCATGTGGGGGTGCATCATCGTCCACCATGGCCATCGTCGTCTCCATTGAAGGGATGTACTCGTCGAGGATAGGCGTGTCATCATGTAGGAGACCTAGCACCAAAGAAGAAAACACACTAGGAGGAGAAGTTAAGTCGTTAGAAATCATAGTGGCCTCACTCACTCCCTCAAGGATGCTCTCACTCATATGGTTGGTGGAGTCACTCAAATGGCTCTCAACCTCACATAGGATGTGTGGCATGCTCTCATGTGTGGGGCTAGTGCTGGCCACACTCATCCTCTCATAGGAAATGCTCTCAATGTCACGTATGGTGGAGTCACTCATGTCAGTCATGTGATAGTGGCTCTCCTCACATGGCACCTGGGGCATCTCTTCATATGTGGGTGTCGGAGGGATTTAGGTGCAAATGTCTCCATGCGCAACTGAAAGGATCAAGAAGAGGTGTCTAGAGGGGGGGGTGATTAGACACTAGGTGCTAAAAGTAGCAGTTTTTAGATTCTTTAAGTTTAAGTGGAGTTTTAGCACAAGTTTAACAATCACAATACATATCAAGCAAGCATGCAAAGAGTATATGGGCAGCGAAAAGTAAAGCATGCAACTTGCAAGAATGTAAAGGGAAGGGATTGGAGGATTCAAACGCAATTGCAGACACATATGTTTTTGTCGTGGTTCCGATAGGTGGTGCTATCGTACATCCACGTTGATGGAGACTTCAACCCACGAAGGGTAGCGGCTGCGCGAGTCCACGGAGGGCTCCACCCACGAAGGGTCCACGAAGAAGCAACCTTGTCTATCTCACCATGGCCGTCGCCCACGAAGGACTTGCCTCACTAGCGGTAGATCTTCATGAAGTAGGCGATCTCCTTGCCCTTACAAACTCCTTGGTTTAACTCCCCAATCTTGTTGGAGGCTCCCAAGTGACAGCTAGCCAATCTAGGAGACACCACTCTCCAAGAAGTAAGAAATGGTGCATTGATGATGAACTCCTTGCTCTTGTGCTTCAAATGATAGTCCCCCCAACACTCAACTCTCTCTCACAGGATTTGGATTTGGTGGAAAGAAGATTTGAGTGTAAAGCAACTTGGGGAAGGCTAGAGATCAAGATTCATATGGTAGGAATGGAATATCTTGGTCTCAACACATGAGTAGGTGGTTCTCTCTCAGAAATGGTAAGTTGGAAGTGTAGGATTGTTTTGATGGCTCTCTCCACGAATGAAGAGGAGGTGGAGGGGTATATATAGCCTCCACACAAAATCTAACCGTTACACACAATTTACCAATCTCGGTGGGACTAAATCAACAAACTCGGTCAGACCGGTTTAGCAAACCTAGTGACCGTTAGGATTTTCGGTGGGACCGACATGCAACTCGGTAAGACCGATATGGTTAGGGTTAGGGCATAACGTAATCTTGGTGAGACCGATTACACAAACTCGGTGGGACCGGTTTTGGTAATAAGCTAACCAGAGAGTTGGTCAGGCAAACTCGATGAGACCGATTACACAAACTCGATGGGACCGATTTTGGTAATAAGCTAACCAGAGAGTTTGCATTGTAATCTCGGTAGTACCGATTGCTCAAACTTGGTGAGACCGATTTTGGTAATGGACATACACAGAGAGATTACAATGCCATCTCGGTGAGACCGGGATCCATATCGGTGAGACCGATTTGCCTAGGGTTTGCGGCAGTGGCTATGACATCTGAACTCGGTGGCGCCGGATAGAAAAAATCGGTGGGGCCGAGTTTGACTTTTGGTTTAGGTCATATGTGGATGTGGGAAAGTAGTTGAGGGTTTTGGAGCATATCACTAAGCACCCATGAAGCAAGAAACTCATTAAGCAACACCTCATCCCCTCTTGATAGTATTGGCTTTTCCTATAGACTCGATGTGATCTTGGATCACTAAAATAGAAAATGTAGAGTCTTGATCTTGAAGCTTGAGACAATCCTTTGTCCTTAGCATCTTGAAGGGGTTCCACATCCTTTAGTCCATGCCACTCCATTGTTGAACTTGTCTGAAACATACTAGGTAGAAGTGTTAGTCCAACAAGAGATATGTTGACATTAATTACCAAAATCACCCAGGGAGCACTTGTGCTTTCAATCTCCCCCTTTTTGGTAATTGATGACAACATACATCAAAGCTTTAGATAAAGGTATAGAGAATAGCAAGTAAAGCTTTGGAAAGACATTTAACAAGCATAGGCTCCCCCTACATGTATGCAATCATGTGAATATAGAAAATTGAAGCATGTGAAAGCATAACCATGACAGAGTAGGCAATGAGTTACATGTATCTTGTCCATATGCATCAGAGCAAAGAATATTAAAGAAAATACCTTCATGCTCATGAGTCCTTCTTGCAAACAATATGTACATCAGCAAGAATTCCTCATACACATGATTGTGATGCATATACTTACCTTGTAGTCTTGAGTTGGCTTAGGATGGAATGAACCTGCACAAACAAGGTTAGATAACACAGGTACATCCACTAACCAGGGCAAACAGAAGAAACCACAAGAATACCAAGACTGGGATGACATGAAGAGAGTGAGTACTAAGTACCACATTGGATTAGACATGTCCCCAAGAGTAAATATATGCAATGAATTTAAATGATTTCTTTCCCTTAGATGTCTTGCTCCCCCTGAATCTAGCATGGGATACTGGGAGAAGATAGGGAACGGAAAATCAAAGCACCAAGAAACAAATGAACAGAGCAGATGCAGATAAGCACATATGAACATGTCTTTCCCCTCAAGAAGACATGTGGCATCTCTCCTCTTGAACACCAAGCATCTAGGATCCTTGAAGATTACTCTCCCCTTGAGTATTCTCTCCCCCTAGAGATATGATAAAGTATTGATGTGATCTCTCTCTATAGATAAAGCTTTTGATGTGATCTCTCTCTCCCCCTTTGACATCAATTTCCAAGAAGGATCTTCTGGATTTGTTGTCACATGGGTTTGGTCCTTGAGTCACAAGTCAAAGCAGCAAGAAAAATGTGATGCTGGTAGAGGACAAGATTCATTGAGTGGAGTTGGATCAAAAGTAATGCAGGAATAAATGGCAAAATGTTTTTCCTATAGTGAAATCGGTGGCACCGAGTGGTGTGCTTCGGTTGCACCGAAAGGATTCGGTTGGACCGAAAGCTTCAAACCGGTGAGACCAAGTTCATCACAGAGAAAACACTTGTCATCTCAACTCACTAGACAAGTAAGATCTCACAAGGATTTGCAATGAATTGGATGCAGGGAATGCAGAATAAATAGAAAAGAAAAGAAATCTAGATGAATTTTTTTGAAAGGGGAAACAAATATGCAAGAGACAAATGCAAGAGCACAGAAAAGAGCACAAGAAAACTTCATCTAGAGATGGTTGGCGACAAAGTCACCTATATTAGAGTATATAGACTTAGGAGTCAAGTGAGATCACTTGATCATAGGTCATACTCATCGTTTAAGCTCAAAATGGGGTTACCATTTTTCGTTTAAGCTTCTTGATGTATTCACATCTTGTCGAGTTGCTTTGACTCATGTCTTGGAGTAAAGCTTCTCTAAGATGGAATAATATACCTTGGGTGGTGGTGTTGATCATGATCATGTAGTTGAACTTGTGGGTTGATCAAGGTTGATGTAGCTCATCAAGAGTTGGGAGCACCACTTGGAATTTGGGTTCATCTACCTACATGGGTTAGTTCTTGCAAGGAAGAGCACTTGTGTATCCAAAATGACAATCATGAAGCTTAACATAGAGTTTTTCAAAGGATATGTTTGAATGGTTCTGTGCTTCCTTGTCTTCAACCACCATTGTGTAGAGACTTGGTGATGTAGAGATTGCTCAAGATGTGAGTGAGTTGCAATATCTTAGACTTAGATTCATCCAAGCACCTACAAGGGTTAGATAACATGCAAGGTGCAAATATATCCAAGATGTAAAATCGTCATCATAAGAGAAATATCACGGATTAGTTATAAGCTCATGTCTTGCATGTATCCAATGGAGTTCCTACTCCAAGTTTGAAGCATCAATGATGTTCAATTCACCTCTTAACCTGCAATACACTTTCTTGTCAAGGGGTTTAGTGAATATATCCGCTAATTGCTTTTCGGTGCGAACATGCTTAAGATTAATGTCCCCTTTGGCAACATGATCTCGAATGAAATGATGACGAACTTTAATATGCTTAGTTCGAGAGTTTTGCACGGGATTGTGAGCAATCTTGATAGCACTTCCATTGTCACAAAGTAATGGAACATGTTTCACATATATCCCATAATCTTTAAGAGTTTGGGTCATCCAAAGTAATTGAGCACAACATGAACCAGCGGCAATGTATTCTGCTTCAGCGGTGGATAAGGATACCGAGTTTTGTTTCTTGGAAGACCAAGACACAAGAGATCTACCAAGGAATTGACAAGTACCCAAAGTGGACTTTCTATCAACCTTGTCTCCGGCATAGTCCGAGTCGGAGTAGCCAACAAGATTGAAAGAGGCCCACTTAGGATACCAAATGCCAAAATTTGACATATGAATTAAGTATCTCACTATCCTTTTCACGGCCTTAAGGTGACATTCTTTAGGTGTAGCTTGATATCGTGCACACATGCACACACTTAGCATGATATCAGGACGTGAAGCACATATATATAACAATGAACCAATCATAGAGCGATAAACCTTTTGATCGACGGTTCCCCATCTTTGGTCAAATCAAGATGTCCACTAGTAGGCATGGGTGTAGAAATACCTTTGCATTCTTGCATATTGAACTTCTTGAATAAGTCCTTAGTGTACTTCGTTTGAGAGACAAAAGTACCTTCCTTAGTTTGCTTGATTTGCAACCCAAGGAAGAATTTGAGTTCACTCATCATTGACATCTCAAACTTCTCCGACATTATCTTTCCAAACTTCTCACTAAAATGAGGGTTAGTTGATCCAAATATAATATCATCGACATAAATTTAGCATACAAATAGTTCTCCATTGACCCTTTTAGTAAAAAGCGTAGAATCTATTTTACCAATTTCAAAGACTTTTTCAATAAGGAACTTGGTCAAGCCTTTATACCATGCTCTAGGAGCTTGTTTAAGACCATAAAGGGCTTTGTGAAGTTTGTAAACATGATCAGGTTTCTTAGGATTAACGAAGCCGTGAGGTTGTTTAACATAAACTTCCTCCTCTATCTCATCGTTTAGAAAAGCACTTTTAATGTCCATTTGGTACAAGGTGATATCATGGTGATTAGCATAGGCAAGTAAGATGCGAATGGACTCAAGTCTAGCAACGGGAGCATAAGTCACACCATAGTCCATACCTTCGAATTGCGTGTAGCCTTGGGCGACGAGACGTGCTTTTTTGTGAACTACTTGTCCATCTTCATCTTGCTTGTTGTGAAACACCCATTTGGTACCGATGATGTTGTGGTTGTTGTCGGGCTTCTCAACCAATGTCCAAACTTGATTTCTCTCAAAGTTGTGTAGCTCTTCATGCATGGCATTTATCCAATCCGGATCTTCCAATGCTTCGTCAACCTTCATAGGTTCAATGCTAGAGATGAATGAACAGTGTTCACAAAAGTTAGCTAAACGAGTTTTAGAGCGAGTGATTCTCCCGGTTTGAATATCATTGTAGATTTGCTCGACGGGATGGTCTTTAGCAATTCTTTCTCGAACTCGTGAAAGCTTTTGCTTGGGTCTTGGTTGAACATCTTCTTCATCTTGTTCTTCTTATTGGCCTTCTTCATTGTTGGCGTTGTCGTTCTCTTGTCATGGTGGAGAAGGAGGTTGTTGACGTTCATCTTGATGCACTTCCTCGTTTTCTTCATCTTGGTGTGTCCCACTTGTGGATGCTTCCATATCAACTCTTGGTTCACCTTGTCGTGAGGTAGAAGCTTCCACTTGGATGGACGAGGTACTCTCCTTCACCTCCGTTGGACGAATCTTGCCAATAGACAAGTCTTGGATTGCTTCCGAGGGATCTTTGTCTCCTACATCAATTGGCAATTGCTCTACTTGCGAGCCGTTAGATTCATCAAACTGCACATCTACCGTCTCTTTAACCTTTCGGGTGAAATTGTTGTAGACACGGTATGTGTGAGAGTTTGAGCCATAACCAAGTAGGAAACCTTCATGAGACTTAGGAGCAAATTTAGAACAACGATGCTTATCAAGAATGTAGCACTTTGAGCCGAATACTTGAAAGTATCCAACTTGGGGTTTGTTACTGGTGAGGAGCTCGTATGCCGTCTTGCCGAGTAGCTTGTGAAGATACAAGCGATTTTTTGCATGACAAGCCGTCTCAACCGCTTCTGCCCAAAAGTGCTTCAGCGTCTTGTACTCATCAAGCATCGTTCTCGCCATTTCGATGAGCGTCCGGTTCTTCCTCTCAATAACTCCATTTTGTTGAGGTGTGTACATAGCCGAGAACTCGTGTGAAATACCTTCTTCGTCAAGAAAGGTATCCACATTTGCGTTCTTGAACTCCGTTCCATTGTCGTTGCGAACCTTCTTGATCTTCACTTCAAATTAATTCTGGACCTTCCTAACGAAGTTTTTGAAGATCTGTTGGACCTGCGATTTGTCATCGAGAAAGAACACCCACGTAAATCTTGAAAAATCATCAACTATAACTAGACCAAAAGAACTTCCACCGAGACTCTTGTAAGCGTTGGGACCAAAGAGATCCATGTGAAGTAGCTCGAGTGGCCTCCTTGTGGTCATGATGTTCTTCACGGGATGCCTTCCTCCAACCTGTTTACCTGCTTGACAAGTGCTGCAAAGTCTATCCTTATCAAATATGACATCATTTACACCAAGGATATGATTTCCTTTAATAAGCTTGTCAAGGTTTCGCATACCAACATGACCTAATCGTCTATGCCATAACCAACCTTTAGAGGATTTAGCAATAAAGCAAGTTCTAGGTTGAGCCTTTTTAGTGAAATCAACAATGTAAAGATCACCTCTACGTACACCGGTAAAGACCATTTTATGATTATCTCTATGAAACACTTGGCAATCTACTTCAGTAAATAGGACATTGAAACCGAAATCAGCAAGTCTAGATACTGAAAGTAAGTTGTAGCTAAGAGATTCAACGAGCATAACATTTTGAATGGAGCTATCATGTGAGATGGCCACCTTACAGAGGCCAACCACCTTACCCTTTGAGTTGTCACCGAAAGTGACATACTTTCGAGGACCATCGTTTTCAGCAAGCTCACGAAACATGTCTTTATCTCCGGTTATGTGATTGGTACACCCACTATCAAGAACCCATTCCTTTCCACCTGCCATATATCCCCAAAGATTTTCCATAAGACCAAAGTGTCTCATTGCATCATCAAGATCAAAGTCACTATCATCATCCTCATCATAGTATCCATGTTCATCATCGTCATGTGGTGGATCAAATCCTAGAGAGGGTGATTCGTTAGAGTGAGTTTGACAATGATCTTGTTTATGAATTCTAATAGCTTCGGAAATAATATTGCTAATGATTCCAACATCTCCTTTGGCACGCATAAGGTTTGTAAGCTCAAATAGACAATCACCAAACATAGGATCACTGGAATTCATCTTACTCAAGGCAATGGACTTATGGAGAATTTCATCTAGATTTTTCAAGGAATAATTTGGAAAATATTCCTCAAGAAATTTCCATATGGTGTAGGCGCACTTAAGAGTAGGCAAACAACCAATCAAGTTTCTAGGCAAGCCTCTAGTGATAAGTTCAACAGTTCTAAGATTGCGAATCATGTCAACTGACTCATCAAGAGTAGGATGCATAGGATCAACATGAGGTGCACAAGGACTAGCAATGTACTTGTTCAAATGATATTGATTGAAAATCACAAGCATCTCATTTTTTCACTCATGAAAGTACTCTCCATCAAGTATAGGCACTCTATGTCTAAGACTCCCAATAGTAGACTCATCCATCTTCCTCCAATGGTGTTTAAACCAAAGCAATGGAGACCAAAGCTCTGATACCAATTGAAAGGATCGATAAGAGGTGTCTAGAGGGGGGTGATTAGACACTAGGTGCTAACAGTAGCAGTTTTTAGATTCTTTAAGTTTAAGTGGAGTTTTAGCACAAGTTTAACAATCACAATACATATCAAGCAAGCATGCAAAGAGTATATGGGCAGCGGAAAGTAAAGCATGCAACTTTCAAGAATGTAAAGGGAAGGGATTGGAGGATTCAAACGCAATTGGAGACACGGATGTTTTTGTCGTGGTTCCGATAGGTGGTTCTCTCGTACATCCACATTGATGGAGACTTCAACCCACGAAGGGTAATGGCTGCACGAGTCCACGGAGGGCTCCACCCATGAAGGGTCCACGAAGAAGCAACCTTGTCTATCCCACCATGGTCGTCGCCCATGAAGGACTTGCCTCACTAGCGGTAGATCTTCACAAAGTAGGTGATCTCCTTGCCCTTACAAACTCCTTGGTTCAACTCCACAATCTTGTTGGAGGCTCGCAAGTGACACCTAGCCAATCTAGGAGACACCACTCTCCAAGAAGTAACAAATGGTGCGTTGATGATGAACTCCTTGCTCTTGTGCTTCAAATGATAGTCTCCCCAACACTCAACTCTCTCTCATAGGATTTGGATTTGGTGGAAAGAAGATTTGAGTGGAAAGCAACTTGGGAAGGCTAGAGATCAAGATTCATATGGTAGGAATGGAATATCTTGGTCTCAACACATGAGTAGGTGGTTCTCTCCCAGAAATGGTAAATTGGAAGTGTAGGATTGTTATGATGGCTCTCTCCACGAATGAAGAGGAGGTGGAGGGGTATATATAGCATCCACACAAAATCTAACCATTACACACAATTTACCAATCTCGATGGGACTGAATCAACAAACTCGGTCAGACCGATTTAGTAAACCTAGTGACCGTTAGGATTTTCGGTGGGACCGACATGCAACTCGGTAAGACCGATATGGTTAGGGTTAGGGCATAACGTAATCTCGGTGAGACCGATTACACAAACTCGGTGGGACCGGTTTTGGTAATAAGCTAACCAGAGAGTTGGCCAGGCAAACTCGGTGAGACCGATTACACAAACTCGGTGGGACCGATTTTGGTAATAAGCTAACCAGAGAGTTTGCATTGTAATCTCGGTAGTACCAATTGCTCAAACTCGGTGAGACCGATTTTGGTAATGGACATACATAGAGAGATTACAATCCCATCTCGATGAGACCGAGATCCCTATCGGTGAGACTGATTTTCCTAGGGTTTGTGGCAGTGGCTGTGACATCTGAACTCGATGGCGCCGGATAGGAAAAATCGGTGGGGCCGAGTTTGACTTTTGGTTTAGGTCATATGTGGATGTGGGAAAGTAGTTGAGGGTTTTGGAGCATTTCACTAAGCACCATGAAGCAAGAAACTCATTAAGCAACACCTCATCCCCTCTTGATAGTATTGGCTTTTCCTATAGACTCAATGTGATCTTGGATCACTAAAATAGAAAATGTAGAGTCTTAATCTTGAAGGTTGAGCCAATCCTTTGTCCTTAGCATCTTGAAGGGGTTCCACATCCTTTAGTCCATGCCACTCCATTGTTGAACTTGTCTGAAACATACTAGGTAGAAGTGTTAGTCCAACAAGAGATATGTTGACATTAATTAACAAAATCACCCAGGGAGCACTTGTGCTTTCAACAACTCCTATCGCCGTGGTCAAAGGGGATGGCCCTTGCTCGACCTTCTTGTCGCCGTCTTGTTGTTGGAGGCCCATATGATGTGGCACCTCGTAGCTCGTCTCCATGACCGAAGGGAGTTTCCCATGCTCGGCCATCTTCCTTGGGGGGCTTCCGAAGATGGAAGTGTCGCACTCACTTGTAGGTGGTCGCCTTGGACTTGATGAAGCCGATGTAGGCGTACTCGTGGGAAGTAGGCGAAGATGTCGCACGTCCAAAGGCGAAGATGCCTTTAAAGCACTTGGCGAAGATGCCGAAGTGGTGGTGGTAGACGTAGCTCCGTCTTGGTGGTGCCTGTCTCGCGGTCTTCTCTTTTGCTCTTGAAGCTTGGACTTGGCGTGAAGTAGGGCTTGTTGTGACTTGTATATTTGCGCTTGTGGAGCATCTTCATGATGATGATGTCGTTGTCGTGCTTGAGCTCGTAGTAGATGTCATTCGTCATCGTCGTGCACATGTTGTTTGAAGGTGACTTGCCCTTCATGATGACATGGATCACAAACGTGATGGTGGTCACCATGTAGATGTGGACGAGGATGATTTGCACTTGCATCGTTTGCGCTCCGAAAACTTGTGGCTTGAATGTCGCCGCCTTGAAGATGACGAAGGGGAAGAAGACTTGATCAAGGCTCTAATCTCCTCCATCTTTGCATCTTGCTCCTATTTATGTGCAGAAAGCTTCTTGTCGATGTAGTCCCTTTTCCTTTCTTCGAAGTGATGAATGTCGATGGAGATGTTCTCGATGCACTCTCGCAATCTTGATTGTGCGCCTTGCATTTGTCGTTGTAGATCAAAGATGGACGCTTTGGAGATGTAGTTGTTCACACCGTCGTTGTTGTCATAGACCGGAGAGGAAATACCTTGCCTATCCATCACAAGACTCGAGCAAATATGAGTGGGAGAAAGAGAAGAACTATACCAAATGTACCTTGACCGATGTTGAAAATGGATCAATGATCACACAAATGTGTAACAAGGAAATAGCACAATTGGTACCAATTCTTGTCGGTTCTCACACCTACACAAGTAAGGCTTATGGTGGAGCTCGGTGAGGATAGTGGCACAAAAAATTTGATGCAAAATGTTAGCAAGAGTCAATAATGTTGAAAGAGATTCACAAATTCGCAAGTAAAACAAATGGACCACTAGCAATGAAAGGTACACGGAAACACACACACACGGATAGATAAATGGGGTCGTGCAACCAAGGAATGAGCACAAAATGTGGAATCCACGGAAAACGCTCATGTTGCACAACTCAAGAGAGACGCTAGCACGATTGCTCAATAGGCGGATACAACACTTGCGCACAACCTATAAGATGCAAAATGGATAAACTCTCTATCCCAAGTATGCTATGTATGTATGGTTCCCGATGTTTCTCTCAAGATGATCCAAGATGATCGGATATGACAATCTTATGTGCAATGTGGTATGATGCTATGGTACTTGCTTACAAGCTTCTTTGCTCTCTTTCTTTTTCTTAAAAGCTTTTTATTTGTATGGCCACTTTTGCACAATGCACAAACCAAGATAACAATTGTGTATATGCGGGAACAAACTTGTGACACACGATATGATACCAAGATATGCACCACGATGATATGGTATGTATGCTATGGGACGTATAGATCACTAATGTGCACAAGTAACGTTGTCGGCAATACTCAAATGGCTAGTCTCGATAGGCAAGTGACGCAAAATAGGCTAGGGGTTAACAATTCAATGGCAAGGGAATATACAATGGAGGGTTACCACGATACCGAGATGATATGGAGGTTACCGTCCGGTGATGATGAGTGGCGGTGTTCTTGATGTAGAAACCAAGATGATGGAGTCTCGTCCCTAAGTAGCCGAGACACCTTAGGAAATGGAAAAACCGCGAACTCAAAATCTCAAACGTCAAATGTGAAAATGGTGGTAGCGGAATGCGGTGGTGGTTACGAAAGTATTGGTGGAAACCCGAGTAGCCGAAGTTGACCGGGTTATGGTGGTGGAAGCGTATGATGGGCTATACACGGAGTCAAAGTTGAAAGCACGTCCCTAAGTAGCCGAAACACCTTAGGAGACACAACTCACAACACAAACAAAATCACACAAAATTGGATTAAGTTGGGGTGGTGGAAGTGTATGATGGGCAAGCCTATGCGGAAGTTATGGTTGTGGTTGATGAAGAAGCAACCGTCCCTAAGTAGCCTAAACACCTTAGGAGACTCAAGTCACTACTCAAACAACCTCAAATGCTATGGGGAACAAAATGGGTTACGTTACGGAAGTCGGTCGTGGCAATGCGGATGAAATGGTGGAAGGCCTAGGCAAAGATGCCAAAGTTCCAAAAATTTGATGGAGTCAAATGGTGGTGAAACCAACGTGACGACCTCGGGCACGTCGATAGCTTCAAAACAAGCCAAGGAACACTCAAATCGGAGTTCGGAGCGAAAAGTTATGATGAAACAAAACTCAGCCGAAGTCTGAAACTACAGGTTACGGACGTTCGTAAATGGACGGATGTCCGGTCACCTAACGTCCGGTCGGGTCAGAAATCCGTAAATTCAGCTCGGGTTTGGGGTTTCGGTCGTCCGGGAGAGGTCGAACGTCCAGTCGTTCCTAGGGCTCCGGACGTCCGTAAAACGCCGGTCATCCGGTGGGTCGGGGTCAACGCGAAATCCGAGATCCGGGGCACGATTTTAGGCGGAAAATGGAGATTTCGGGGTCAAAATTGACGAGATTTCATGGATGAAAGATGGGGAAACTTGGGGAAATGCTAGATCCACTCGAAACCAAGCAAATCCATGGATCGAAATCAACAAAACATCATCAAACCAACAAATCACAAAAAATGGGGCTATTTTTGGTGGGGATTTTTGGATTTTTGGACGAAATCAACAAAATCAAGCTAGAAAACAAAGGGTAGGGGCTCCAAAAACGTGATCAACGTGGCTCATGATACCAAGATGATGTAGGGCAGAACCCTATGGGGCCGATCTTTCACGTTTGGAGTGGATCCTACGGACAAACACGAAGAACGCGCGAAAGAACACAAGGGAAAACACGAGGAGGAACGAGAGAAATCACTCAACCGACAAGTAATTGATCACACAAGGGCTAGATCACTGAACACATAAGGTAGCACAAGATTCAAAATCAACAAAGGGAAGATACAAGAGTAACCGTTCTTCTCCGTGAGAAGGTCTTGATTGTCTTCTCCGGATGGAGGCCTTGAATCCGAATGGATCTTCTCCGAAGAGGCACGGTCCCTCATGTGGAGTAGATCCGGTACGGATGAGCTATGCTCTATCTCAAGATGAGCTATCACAACACTAACCCTAGCTAGGAGGTGGGAGAGGTCTATTTATAGTCTAAGTGAATGAAAGGGTAAGTGGCTTCGGCCCAACACACGGGCGAACGCACAGGCGTCGGACGTCCGACAGGTGCCGGTCGTCCGGAGGCTCGCAGGGGTCCGGACATCCGTAGGTCTTTGGATGTATGTAGATATCATTCTGTTGCCTGATGCACGGACATCCGGTCTTCTTCGGATATCCATAGTTTTGGTTGTGGTGGGGAAGTCTCGGACATCCGGAGGTGGCCGGTCGTCCGGAGCCTGGGAGTCGTCGGACGTCCGGTCCTGGTCGGATGTCCGGCCACTGTAGCATGCATTGGCCTGGTTTCCTTGGGCTGGTGTGACCTTCAGGGGCCGGGCGTCCGGGCTGGGCCGGTCGTCCGGTGGCTGTAGCTTCGGGCAGCTCTTCTTCTTGGTCCTTGCGCTTGGCGTCCTCGCTAGCTCGTCCATTGGGTGTGGTGTCTCCGTGGCTTTCCTCCAAGTACCTGATCATGCATAGGACACACGTTGGAGGTAGTAGCCATGTCTCACATGTAGAAAGTGAAGGTTCAGAGAGGAGTGAGTTCACCTTGTGTCCAATGGTGTTTGTTCGAGGTCTCGTCATATGTCCACTTGGGGTTTGGAGAGTAGTCAGAGTGGACATGGGGATGAACGTGGGATGCTCCGCATCAGATCGTGTCCCTTTATCATGGGATTCTCATCAATACGGGTGTGGGTAACTGCTACATCTTGAGCTTGCATTGGTTTTCCTTGAAGATGAAAGGGTGATGCAGCAATAGTAGCATAAGTATTTCCCTCAGTTTTTGAGAACCAAGGTATCAATCCAGTAGGAGGCTCCTCAAAAGTCTCACGCACCTACACAATCAAACAAAGAACTCGCAACCAATGCGATAAAGGGGTTGTCAATCCCTTCACGGCCACTTGCGAAAGTGAGATCTGATAGAGATAGTATGATAAGATAAACATATTTTTGGTATTTTATGATATAGATTGGAAAAGTAAAGATGCAAATAAAAGTAGATTGAAAGCATATATGAGAAAAGATAGACCCGGGGCCATAGGTTTCAATTGTGGCTTCTCTCAAGATAGCATAAGTATTACGGTGGGTAAACAAATTACTGTCAAGCAATTGATAGAAAACCGAATAATTATGAGATTATCTAGGCATGATCATGTATATAGGCATCACGTCCGCGACAAGTAGACCGACTCCTGCCTGCATCTACTACTATTACTCCACACATCAACCGCTATCCAGCATGCATCTAGAGTATTAAGTTCATAGGAACAAAGTAACGCATTAAGAAAGATGACATGATGTAGAGGGATAAACTCATGCAATATGATATAAACACCATCTTTTTATCCTCCATGGCAACAATACAATACGTGCCTTGCTGCCCCTGCTGTCACTGGGAAAGGACACCGCAAGATTGAACCCAAAGCTAAGCACTTCTCCCATTGCAAGAAATATCAATCTAGTAGGCCAAACCAAACTGATAATTCGAAGAGACTTGCAAAGATAACTCAATCATATATAAAAGAATTCAGAGGAGATTCAAATATTTCTCATAGATAAACTTGATCATAAACCCACAATTCATCGGATCTCGACAAACACACCGCAAAAAGAGTTACATCGAATAGATCTCCACAAGAGAGGGGGAGAAAATGGTATTGAGATCCAAAAAGAGAGAAGAAGCCAACTAGCTAATAACTATGGACCCAAAGGTCTGTGGTAAACTACTCACAACTCATCGGAAGGGCTAAGGTGTTGATGTAGAAGCCCTCCATGATCGATTCCCCCTCCGGCGGAGCGCCGGCGAAGGCTCCAAGATGGGATCTCGCGGATACAGAATGTTACGGCGGTGGAAATTGTGTTTCGGTGGCTCCCTGGATGTTATCGGGGTACGAGGGTATATATAGGAGGAAGAAGTACGTTGGTGGCCGCCTGAGGGGCCCAGGAGACAAGGGCGCACCCTGTAGGGGCGGGCGTGCCCTGTAGGGGTCGGCGCGCGCTCCTATCTCCTGGCCGCCTCGATTGCTTCTTGACTTGCACTCCAAGTCCTCTGGATCACGTTCGTTCCAAAAATCACGATCCCGAAGGTTTCATTCCGTTTGGACTCCATTTGATATTTCTTTTCTTCAAAATACTGAAATAGGCAAAAAAACAGCAATACAGGATGGGCCTCCGGTTAGTAGGTTAGTCCCAAAAATGATATAAATGTGTAAAATAGAGCCCATAAACATCCAAAATAGGTAATATAATAGCATGGAACAATCAAAAATTATAGATACGTTGGAGACGTATCAAGCATCCCCAAGCTTAATTCTTGCTCATCCTCAAGTAGGTAAATGATAAAAACAGAATTTTTGATGTGGAATGCTACCTAGCATAATTCTCAATGTAATTTTCTTTATTGTGGCATGAGTGTTCAGATCCAAATGATTCAAGATAAAAGCTTATAAAACATAAAAACAATAATACTTCGAAGCATACTAACAAATAATCATGTCCTATCAAAATAGCATAGCCAAAGAAAGATTATCCCTACAAAATCATATAGTTAGGCCATGCTTCATTTTCATTACACAAAATACTCCCATCATGTACAACCCCGATGACGAGCCGAGCAATTGGTTCATACTTTTTAACGCGCTTCCATTTTTTTCAACTCTTACGCAATACATGAGCGCAAACCATGGACATAGCACTATGGTGGTATATGGTGGTGGTTGTAAGGACAAAAAGGGAGAAGATAGTCTCACATCAACTAGGCGTGTCAACAGGCTATGGAGATGCCCATTAATAGATATCAATGTGAGTGAGTAGGGATTGCCATGCAACGGATGCGCTAGAGCTATAAATGTATGGAATCTCAACAAAAGAAACTAAGTGGGTGTGCATCCAACTTGCTTGCTCACAAAGACCTAGGGCATTTTGAGGAAGACCATCATTGGAATATACAAGCCAAGTTCTATAATGAAAAATTCCCACTAGTATATGAAAGTGACAACATAGGAGACTCTCTATCATGAAGATCATGGTGCTACTTTGAAGCACAAGTGTGGAAAAGAGATAGTAACATTGTCCCTTCTCTCTTTTTCTCTCATTTTATTATTATTATTTTCCCTCTTTTTTTTCTTTTTTTTCTTTTTCTCTTTTTTCTTGGCCTTTCTTTTTTTATTTTCGGCCTTTCTCCTTTTTTTCTTTTCTAAAGTCCAAAGTCTCATCCCGACTTGTGGGGGAATCATAGTCTTCATCATCCTTTCCTCACTGGGACAATGCTCTAATAATGAAGATCATCACACTTTTATTGATTTACAACTCAAGAATTACAACTCAAAGCTAGAACAAGATATGACTCTATATGAATGCCTCCGGCAGTGTACCAGGATATGCAATGAACCAAGAGCGACATGTATAAAAATTATGAAGGTGGCTTTGCCACAAATACGATGTAAACTACATGATCATGCAAAGAGCAATATGACAATGATGGAGCGTGTCATAATAAATGGAACGGTGGAAAGTTGCATGGCAATATATCTCGGAATGGCTATGGAAATGCCATAATAGGTAGGTATGGTGGCTGTTTTGAGGAAGGTAACTAATGGGTGCATGATACCAGCGAAAGTTGTGCAGAATAATAGAGGCTAGCTAAATGGAAGGGTGAGTGTGCATATATCCATGGACTCACATTAGTCATAAAGAACTCATATACTTATTGCAAAAGTCTATTTAGCCCTCGAAGCAAAGTACAACTACGCATGCCCCTAGAGGGATAGATTGGTAGGAAAAGACCATCGCTCGTCCCTGACTGCCACTCATAAGGAAGACAATCAAAAGAGCACCACATGCAACAAATTTGTCACACAACTTTTACCATACATGCATGCTACAGGACTTTCCAACTTCAAACAAGTATTTCTCAATTTCATAATTATACACTAGAATGACTCTAACATTACTACCTTTATATCTCAAAACAATTATCAAACATCAAATTGATCCTAGTGTTTAATGCACTTTCTATGATAGTTTTTATTATACCCAACTTGGATGCTCATCATTCTAGGACCAAATTCATAACCATAGAAAATACCGTGCTGTTCTAAGAGACTCTCAAAATAATATAAGTAAAACATGAGAGACTAGCAATTTCTATAAAATTAAGTCACCGCCGTGCTCTAAAAGATATAAGTGAAGCACTAGAGCAAAAACTATCTAGCTCAAAAGATATAAGTGAAGCACATAGAGTATACTCATAAATTATAATCAAGTAGGCTTCTCCCAAAAGGTGTGTACAGCAAGGATGACTGTGGTAAACTAAAAAGAAAATACTAATATCATACACGATGCTCCAAGCAAAACACATATCATGTGGCGAATAAAAATATAGCTCCAAGTAAAGTTACCAATGAACAAAGACGAAAGAGGGGATGCCTTCCCGGGGCATCCCCAAGCTTAGGCTTTTGGCTACTCTTAAATATCTTGGGGTGCCATGGGCATCCCCAAGCTTAGCCTTTTGCCACTCCTTATTCCATAGTCCATCAAATCTTTACCCAAAACTTGAAAACTTCACAACACAAAACTCAACAGGAAATCTCATAAGCTCCGTTATGAAAGAAAGCAAAACCACCACATAAGGTACTGTAATTAACTCATTATTTATTTATATTGGTGTTAAACCTACTGTATTCCAAGTTCTCTATGGTTCATACCACTTAATACTAGCCATAGATGCATCAAAATAAGCAAACAACACACGAAAGGCAGAATCTGTCAAAAACATAACCGTCTGTAGCAATCTGTAACTAACGCAAACTTCTGGAGCTCTAAAATCCTACCAAAATAGTACGTCCTTTAAAATTTGTTTATTGATCAGAAGCAAAAAGAATCAATGCAAAATAATGTTTCTGTGATTTATTGAATTTTTTCTCGTGAGTGCAAAGTTTCTGTTTTTCAGCAGAATCAAGTTAACTATCATCATAGGTTATCCTATAGGTTCTACATGGCACAAACACTAATTAAAGCATGAAAACACATCTAAAAAGAAAGTAGATGCAAAATTTATTACTAAACAGGAACAAAAACAAAGAACACAATGAAAATTGGGTTGCCTCCCAACTAGCGCTATCGTTTAACTCCCCTAGCTAGGCATAAAAGCGAAGATAGATCTAAGTAGTGCCATCTTTGGCACTTATCTTTTTAATGGGGTTATGCTCAGATCCAGGAGGCTCCTTGTGTTTCCCTTCATGCTCGGAGATCTTTTGATCTAAGGTATCCAACCGCTTATTACAAAGTGTAATCAAGTTATTCATGCGGTTGATATTCCCACCAATATTCTTAAGTGGTTCAACAATTTTTTGCAATTCACATAGTTTCTCTAAAATTTGGGTTCCTTCATGAGAGAAGGGTGATCCCTTTTGTACGGGAAGTACTCCTACTATCCCCTCTATAATTTCATAAGCGAAACTAGGATCAACTTCAATAAAACAACCTTTTGCGGCAAAATCAAGGAGTTGTCTATGGGGTAGGGTTAACCCAACATAGAAATTGCGAATTAAAATTTTAAAATCTCCTTCCATAGCGCAACTACAATAAGATTCTAGCATCTTGTACCAAGCATATTTTAAATTTTCTCCTTGTCTTTGTTTGAAGTGAAGAACTTCAAAGTCGGGAGACGAAGGGATAAAAACAGAGCTAGCCATAACGACAAGGTAAACGATCTAACACACGAGCAAACAGAAAAAGGCAAGCGAAAAAGAGAGGAGAAGATTGGGAAAGAGAGGGCAAATAAAACGGCAAGGGTGAAGTGGGGGAGAGGAAAACGAGAGGCAAATGGCAAATAATTTAAATGCGAGGGAGATGAGTTTGTGATGGGTACTTTGTATGTCTTGACTTGAGCGAAGACCTCCCCGGCAACGGCGCCAGAAATCCTTCTTGCTACATCTTGAGCTTGCGTTGGTTTTCCTTGAAGAGGAAAGGGTAATGCAGCAATAGTAGCATAAGTATTTCCCTCAGTTTTTGAGAACCAAGGTATCAATCCAGTAGGAGGCTCCTCAAAAGTCCCACGCACCTACACAAACAAACAAAGAACTCGCAACCAACGCGATAAAGGGGTTGCCAATCCCTTCACGGCCACTTGCGAAAGTGAGATCTGATAGAGATAGTATGATAAGATAAATATATTTTTGGTATTTTATGATATAGATTGGAAAAGTAAAGATGCAAATAAAAGTGGATTGAAAGCTTATATGATAAAAGATAGACCCGGGGGCCATAGGTTTCACTAGTGGCTTCTCTCAAGATAGCATAAAGTATTACGGTGGGTAAACAAATTACTGTCGAGCAATTGATAGAAAAGCGAATAATTATGAGATTATCTAGGCATGATCATGTATATAGGCATCACGTCTGCGACAAGTAGACCGACTCCTGCCTGCATCTACTACTATTACTCCACACATCGACCGCTATCCAGCATGCATATAGAGTATTAAGTTCATAGGAATAGAGTAACGCATTAAGAAAGATGACATGATGTAGAGGGATAAACTCATGCAATGGTATAAACCCCCTCTTTTTATCCTCGATGGCGACAATACAATATGTGCCTTGCTGGACCTGCTGTCACTGGGAAAGGACACTGCAAGATTGAACCCAAAGCCAAGCACTTCTCCCATTGCAAGAAAGATCAATCTAGTAGTCCAAACCAAACTGATAATTCGAAGAGACTTGCAAAGATAACTCAATCATACATAAAAGAATTCAGAGGAGATTCAAATATTTCTCATAGATAAACTTGATCATAAACCCACAATTCATCGGATCTCGACAAACACACCGCAAAAAGAGTTACATCGAATAGATCTCCACAAGAGAGGGGGAGAACATGGTATTGAGATCCAAAAAGAGAGAAGAAGCCAACTAGCTAATAACTATGGACCCGAAGGTCTGTGGTAAACTACTCGCAACTCATCGAAAGGGCTAAGGTGTTGATGTAGAAGCCCTGCATGGTCGATTCCCCCTCCGGCGGAGCACCGACGAAGGCTCCAAGATGGGATCTCGCGGATACAAAAGGTTACGATAGTGGAAATTGTGTTTCAGTGGCTCCCTGGATTTTTTTCGGGGTACGAGGGTATATATAGGAGGAAGAAGTACGTCGGTGGCCGCCTGAGGGGCCCAGGAGATAGGGGGCGTGCCCTGTAGGGGTGTGCGCGCCCTCCTATCTCCTGGCCACCTTGATTGCTTCTTGACTTGCACTCCAAGTCCTCTGGATCACGCTCCCGAAGGTTTCATTCCGTCTGGACTCCGTTTGATATTCCTTTTCTTCAAAATACTGAAATAGGCAAAAAAACAACAATACGGGTTGGGCCTCCGGTTAGTAGGTTAGTCCCAAAAATGATATAAATGTGTGAAATAGAGCCCATAAACATCCAAAACAGGTAATATAATAGCATGGAACAATCAAAAATTATAGATACATTGGAGACGTATCAGTAACCCAACCGCTCCATCAATCGTGGCGCTTGGGGAATAAGCTATTTTAACGGGCAAGTGGGGAGGCGCACAGTTTCCACCACCTTTATAAAGAGATAGGGATTCCCCTTTTCACCCACGCCTTCTTCCTCCTTTGCTCATCCATTCTCGCACTCTCGAGCTCCAGCGCCGAAGTTCTACTCCGTAAAGCCATTCCAGACATGTCCGGAGCGGGAGGCAAGTGGATGGCCTCCCCCATTACGGAGGAGGACATCACGAAGCTCCGGTAGGCCGGATACTTAGCCGCAGACATCGCACACTGGCTCCCAGACGATGGGCAGATCATCCCTACTCCGGAACCCCACGAGAGGGTTGTGTTTCTCCTCCACTTTGTCCGTGGACTGGGATTTCCTCTCCACCCATTTGTCCGCAGGTTCATGTTTTACTATGGGCTAGATTTTCATGATCTGGCCCCAAATTTCATCCTCAACATCTTGGCGTTTATCGTCGTGTATGAGGCCTTCCTCCGCATCAAGCCCCACTTTGGCCTGTGGCTGAAGATCTTCAACATGAAGCCGAAGATAGTGGTCGGCCAGCAAGCGGAGTGCGGAGGCGCCATGGTGGGCAAGATGCCCAACGTTACCTGGCTTGAAGGCTCCTACGTGGAGACCGTGAAGGGGTGGCAGTCAGGGTGGTTCTACATCACCGAGCTGCACGACGCCAACTGGGCGGCGGCCCCCAAATTCCGATCCGGCATCCCCATGCGGCTCACCTCCTGGAAAAAGAAGGGCTTAGACTAGGGTGCACCCGCGGAGCTGACCGGACTCCAGAACTATGTCAAAAACATGATAAGCAAGAAGATCAAGCTTGTCAATGTGGTCCAGGTCATGCTCTTCCGCCGGATCCTCCTGTGTCAAAGACGGGCATTCAATATGTGGGAGTTCGATTCGGCCAAACACCAAACGCTGTGAGAGCTCTTTGACATGATGCACAAAGACGTCTGGAAGGTGTTGTTCAAGGCCGCCGAAGTACCTCCTCCCACTACCGAGGACCGCGGACTCAGCGCAAAGCGCCCCGCCAATCCGGTAAGCTTTCTATATTTCACAAGATGTGCCTTTCCCAGTATGTTCATGGGAGGAATCTAAGCCACCGTGCTGATTTAACAGGACTATGTGGTGACAGCGGAGCGGATCGACTGTCCGGCTCTGCTACCTGAAGATCCATAAACCGCTCTCCTGACGGAGGTGCTGGTTCCGGCGCCTTATGAGGTGCTGGGGAAGAAGGCCAAGGGGACCAGGAAAGGTCTCCGGCGCAAGGCTGCATCGGACACATCGTCCGAAGACGCCGAGGCGCACTCCTCCAACGAAGATGAGGAGGAGGAAGAGGAAATTCCTCCCCCAACCAGGGAGGAGAAGAAAAGGAAGGCCGCCCCATCTGGGGAGGCCAAAGGGTCCAATAAGGGAAGGACCCTTCCTCCGGACCAACCCACAACAGCCGCCTACAGTGACAAGGAGTGGTTACCCAGGAACAAGACCCGAGCGAAGTCGTAAGTATCCGGGCACTATAATGCTTCCGGTATGTTTTGCTTTATTACTTCTTATCATGTCAAATGTGATTGTGCAGTCCGTCCAAATCCCATATCAACGTATCCTCCTCGGATGGGTCTTTGAGTCAGTCGGAGATGAATAGATATTCGCTCCCGATGGCCACCTCCCCTGGCCCGGGGACGACACCGAGGTGTTGTCTTAGAGGATACCAAAGCAGGGGGGGATGGTTCTGGAGATGCCCCAAGGCGAAATCCCAGACGCCGGGCACATGGGGGAAAAGACCCCCATGGATCTTGATGACGGGGGCCACAGCAAGTCCGGCCCCCGGACGGATACTGCGCCAGAACCTCCAATGGTTCCGGATTCAGGTAGGCAGCCCCTCGCTAAGGAGGGTGAGCCGCCTGTTATGATGACCTCTGTCCAACCAAAGGCATCGGACAATTTGCTGGAAGCGCTTCGCGATGCTTCCATTGATGAAGAGCATCGTACTCTTATTAGTACGGTGATTGAGAAGGTTTGGTCCGCCAAAAGCGGATTGACTGAAGCCTGCGCCAGCCTCCTAACAGGTTTTGAGGTAAGTAATCACATTACGAGGAAATATCATAGCATAGATAGTAGCCCCTGATGCTTGATGACCCACAAGTATAGGGGATCTATCGTAGTCCTTTCGATAAGTAAGAGTGTCAAACCCAACGAGGAGCAGAAGGAAATGACAAGCGGTTTTCAGTAAGGTTTTCTCTGCAAGCATTGAAATTGTAGGTAACAGATAGTTTTGTGATAAGATAAATTGTAACGGGTAACAAGCAATGAAAGTAAATAAAGTGCAGCAAGGTGGCCCAATCCTTTTTGTAGCAAAGGACAAGCCTGGAAAATTTCTTATAATGAGAAAAGAGCTCCCGAGGACACATGGGAATTATCATCAAGCTAGTTTTCATCACGCTCATATGATTCGTGTTCGGTACTTTGATAATTTGATATGTGGGTGGACCGGTGCTTGGGTACTGCCCTTACTTGGACAAGCATCCCACTTATGATTAACCCCTATTGCAAGCATCCGCAACTATAAAAGAAGTATTGAGGTAAACCTAACCACATCATTAGACATATGGATCCAAATCAGCCCCCTACGAAGCAATGCATAAACTAGGGTTTAAGCTTCTGTCACTCTAGCAACCCATCATCTACTTATTACTTCCCAATGCCTTCCTCTAGGCCCAAATAATGGTGAAGTGTCATGTAGTCGACATTCACATAACACCACTAGAGGAAAGACAACATACATCTCATCAAAATATCGAACGAATACCAAATTCACATGACTACTAATAGCAAGACTTCACCCATGTCCTCAGGAACAAACATAACTACTCACAAAGCATATTCATGTTCATAATCAGAGGAGTATTAATATGCATTAAGGATATGAACATATGATCTTCCACCAAGTAAACCAATTAGCATCAACTACAAGGAGTAATCAACACTACTAGCAACCCACAGGTACTAATTTGTGGTTTTGGATACAAGATTGGATACAAGAGATGAACTAGGGTTTGAGAGGAGATGGTGCTGGTGAAGATGTTGATGGAGATTGACCCCCTCCCGACGAGAGGATCCTTGGTGATGACGATGGTGATGATTTCCCCCTCCCGGAGGGAAGTTTCCCCGGCAGAACAGCTTTGTCAGAGCCCTAGATTGGTTCCGCCAAGGTTCCGCTTCGTGGCGGCGGAGTTTCGTCCCGTAAGCTTGCCTCTAATTTTTTCCAGGGTAAAAGCCTTCATATAGTAGAAGATGGGCACCGAAGGGCCACCAGGGGGCCCAGGAGACAGGGGCGCGCCCAGTAGGGGGTGGGCGCGCCCCCCACCCTCCTGGTGCTTTCTTCGCTCAATAATTCTTATTAATTCCAAAACTAACTTCCGTGGAGTTTCATGATTTTTGGAGCTGTGCAGAATAGGTTTCCAATATTTGCTCCTTTTCCAGCCAGAATTCCAGCTGTCGGCATTCCCCTCTTCACGGTAAACCTTGTAAAATAAGAGAGAATAGCCATAAGTATTGAGACATAATGTGTAATAACAACCCATAATGCAATAAATATCGATATAAAAGCATGATGCAAAATGGACGTATCAACTCCACCAAGCTTAGACCTCGCTTGTCCTCAAGGGGAAGCCGATATCAAAAAATATGTCCACAAGTTTGGAGATAGAGGTGTCGATAAAAATAAAATACGGACATGAGGGCATCATGATCATTCTTATAACAGCAACATATATAGATTTTGTCATATGATTTCTTATGCTCAAGTAACAATCAATTCACAATGTCAAGTATGGTTCAAAAACTTCATTGAGAACTAACAACCTATAATCTCAGTCATTGAAGCAATTGCAATTTATCATAACATCAGAAAGAGTCAAGAGTAGAGTTTTTTCAGCAAGTCCATATACTCAACTATCATATAGTCTTCTACAATTTCTAACACTCACACAATACTTGTGGTTATGGAGTTTCAACCAGACACTGAGAAAGATAGGGGCTTATTGTGTTACCTCCCAACGTATTCACCTTTGGGTGATGTCAACAATAATAATTCATGCTAACTTACATCCAATTGGATATATATATATATATCAAGATCGTTCAAACACGGGGAGCTTGCCAAACGATAAAATGAAAAAGGGAAAGGTGAAGATCACCTTGACTCAAGCATAAAGTAAAAACATAAAGTAAAAGATAGGCCCTTCGCAGAGGGAAGCAGAGGTTGTCATGTGCTTTTAGGGTTGGATGCACAAAATGTTAATGCAAAAGAACATCACTTTATATTGCCACTTGTATATGGACCTTTATTATGCAGTCCGTCGCTTTTATTTCTTCCATAACAAGATCGTATAAAGCTTATTTTCTCTGCACTAATAAGTCATACATATTTAGAGAGCAATTTTTATTGCTTGCAACATGACAACTTACTTGAAGGATCTTACTCAATCCATAGGTAGGTATGGTGGACTCTTATGGCAAAAACTGGGTATAAGGATATTTGGAAGCACAAGCAGTATCTCTACTTGGTGCAAGGAATTTGGCTAGCATGAGGGGGAAAGGCAAGCTCAACATGTTGGGAAGATCAACGACAACATACTTTAACTGAGATGTGAGAAAACATAAACCATTACGTTGTCTTCCTTGTCCAATATCAACTCTTTTAGCATGTCATACTTAATGAGTGCTCACAATCATAAAAGATGTCCAAGATATTATATTTGCATGTGAAAACCTATCTTTCCTTATTACTTCCTATTGATTGCAACGATGACCAAAACTACGTTTGTCAACTCTCAACAACTTTTATGCCTCATACTTTCTATGTGTGAAGTCGTTACTATCCATAAGATCAATAAGAACTCTTTTATCTTTTTATTCCTTCTACTTTCTCAGGATCATGGCAAGATAGCAAAGCCCTTGACTCAACACTAATCTTTATTATAGATAGATCACGGACTCGATTACAAAGAGATCACAAAGCAAAACTCAAAACTAATTCATACCAAAACTTCAATCTACGAGATCAAGATATTACTAAAAGGATCGAACTAAATAAAACGGTAAAGATAGGAGTGTGATGGTGATACGATACCGGGGCACCTCCCCCAAGCTTGGCAGTTGCCAAGGGGAGTGCCCATACACATGCGATTATGTCCTCGGGGGTGGTGAAGTAGGAGTTGTTGATGATGTAGGCTTGTCGTCCATCTTCCAAGGCATAGGCTCACCATCATAGAAGGATGATCGAGTCTTCGGGATCCTCAAATCTGCAGCCAAACTCATCCTCTTGAATCTATATTCATACTCACAGTTTTGGTTTTGCAGGTCATAAATCTGGGCTTGGAGGTGCTCGATTTTCTCTTAAAGCTTAAAGATGGTCTCCCCAACGATCTTGGCATCCAGCTTGTGGTTGTTGGTGAACTCTGTGATCATCATCTGGTTGGCGTTGAGTCCACGCTCCACCATCCCTTGGCACTTGAAAACTTATTGCTTCATGGCTTCGAGCTTTGTCTCCACACTTCCGGTACGCCTTGGTCCCTCCACATCGCGGATGTGCAGCACCCCCTCGCGCATCTCAATGGTTTGAGGGTGTTGCAGCACCTCCACGAGATAGGGGTTGACAACCCTCTCGAAAAACTTGTCCTTGGGAGCGCTTGGAGACGTCATGGTGCTCTAGATCTATAACAGAAACAGCTCGAAATGAAAACAGAGGATATTTGCGTGATACGGTGGTCAAAACCTTCGGGAGATTATATAATGAATTTTTACCGATCAAAATACGTAACGTGCAAGAAAACGGAGTCCGGGAGGCACACGAGGTGGCCACAAGACAGGGAGCGCGCCCAGGAAGGGTGGGCGCGCCCTCCACTCTCATGGAGGCCTCGTGTCCTTCCCGGACTACTTCTTTCTTTCCAAAATTCTTAAATATTCCAAAACGGATAGAAATTGCCATTATAATTGTTTTGGAGTCAGTTTACTTACCGTACCACATACCTATTCCTTTTCAGAGTCTGAAACGTTCTGGAAAGTGTCCCTTATGTATTCCTCTAGGATTATGGTCTCAATAATATTAGTTTCAGCATTGATAGGATTACCTGAGATATAATGTTTGATTCTTTGACCGTTCACCACTCTAGGACTTGTGCCTTCGAAGTTGTTGATTTTTATGGCACCGGAATGATAGACCTCCTCGATAAAGTAAGGACCTTCCCATTTAGAGAGAAGTTTTCCTGCAAAAAATCTTAAGCGAGAGTTGAATAATAACACATAATCACCTACGTTGAATTCTTGCTTTTGTATCCTTTTGTCATGCCAGCGTTTGACTTTTTCTTTGAACAGCTTGGCATTCTCATGGGTTCTCCATTCATCAAGTGAGCTAATATCAAATAACCTCTTCTCACCGGCAAGTTTGAAGTCATAATTGAGCTGTTTAATAGCCCAGTATGCTTTATGTTCAAGTTCAGGAGGTAAGTGACATGCTTTTCCATAAACCATCTTATACGGAGACATACCCATAGGATTTTTATATGCAGTTCTATAGGCCCATAATGCATCATCAGGTTTTTTGGACCAGTTCTTTCTAGATCTATTCACAGTCTTTTGCAAAATTAATTTGAGCTCTCTATTTCTCAACTCTATTTGACCACTAGACTACGGGTGATAAGGAGATGCGATTCTATGATTAATATCATACTTAGCAAGCATCTTACGGAAAGCACCATGAATAAAATGTGAACCACCATCAGTCATAAGATATCTAGGGACTCCAAACCTCAGAAAAATAACTTCTTTAAGCATTTTAATAGAAGTGTTATGATTAGCACTACTAGTTGGAATAGCTTCTACCCACTTAGTAACGTAATCAACAACAACTAAAATATGTGTATAACCATTAGAGGCAGGAAAAGGTCCCATATAATCAAAGCCCCAAACATCAAATGGTTCAATCACAAGAGAATAATTCATAGGCATTTCTTGAAGTCTACTAATATTACCAATTCTTTGACATTCATCACAAGACAAGACAAACTTACGAGCATCTTTGTAGAGAGTAGGCCAATAAAAACCAGATTGTAATACCTTATGTGCAGTTCTATCTCCAGCGTGGTGTCCTCCATATGATTCAGAGTGACACTTGCGTAGGATCTATTCCTGTTCATGCTCAGGTACGCATCGTCTAATAACACCATCTACTCCTTCTTTATAAAGGTGTGGGTCATCCCAGAAGTAATGTCTTAAATCATAAAAGAACTTTTTCTTTTGCTGGTATGTGAAACTAGGTGGTATAAATTTAGCAACAATGTAATTAGCATAATCAGCATACCAAGGAGCAGTACGAGAAGCATTAATGACCGCTAATCATTCATCAGGAAAGCTATCATCAATAGGTAGTGGGTCATCAAGAACATTCTCTAACCTAGACAAGTTGTCTGCAACGGGGTTCTCAGCTCCCTTTCTATCAATAATATGCAAATCAAATTCTTGGAGCAAGAGAACCCATCTAATAATTCTAGGCTTAGCATCTTTCTTTTCCATAAGATATTTAATAGCAGCATGATCGGTGTGAATAGTAACTTTGGAATCAACAATATAATGTCTGAACTTATCACAAGCAAATACAACTGCTAAGAATTCTTTTTCAGTAGTAGCATAATTTCTTTGGGCAGTGTCAAGAGTTTTACTAGCATACTAGATAACATTCAATTTCTTATCAACTCTCTACCCTAGAACAACACCTACAGCATAATCACTAGCATCACACATAATTTCAAAAGGTAAATTCCAATCAGGTGGCTGAACAATAGGTGCAGTGATCAAAGCTTTCTTAAGTATTTCAAATGCTTCTACACAATCATCATCAAAGACAAAAGGATATCTTTTTGCAATAAATTAGTCAGAGGCCTAGAGATTTTAGAAAAGTCCTTAATGAACCTCCTATAAAAACCGGCATGACCAAGGAAACTTCTTGTACCTTTTATGTCCTTGGGACATGGCATCTTTTCAATAGCATCAACTTTAGCTTTATCAACTTCAATACCTCTCTCAGAAATCTTATGCCCCAAGACAATGCCTTCATTAACCATAAAGTGGCACTTTTCCCAATTCAACACAAGACTAGTGTCTTCACATCTCTGCATAACTCGATCAAGGTTGCTCAAGCAATCATCAAAAGAGGACCAATAAACGGCGAAATCATCCATGAATACCTCACAAATCTTTTCACTAAAGTCAGAGAATATAGCCATCATGCATCTTTGAAAGGTAGCAGGTGCATTACATAAACCAAAAGGCATACGTCTATAAGCAGAAGTACCAAAAGGGCAAGTAAAAGTAGTTTTTGATTGATCCTTCACTGACACAGGTATTTGAGAGAAACCACAACCATCTAGAAAGCAGAAATGTGTGTGTTTGGATAGTCTTTCTAGCATTTGATCAATAAAAAGGTAAAGGGTAATGATCTTTCTTAGTGGCTTTATTTAATTTATGGAAATCAATTACCATCCTGTAACCTGTAATAATTCTTTGTGGGATCAATTCATCTTTATCATTTGGAACGACAGTAATACCTCCCTTTTTAGGAACACAATGGACAGGGCTTACCCAATCACTATTAGCAACGGGATAAATTATACCTGCCTCAAGGAGCTTTAGTATCTCCTTTCTTACCACTTCTTTCATCTTAGGATTCAATCGTAGTTGAGGATCTCTAACTGGTTTGGCATCTTCCTCCAAATTAATTTTGTGTTGGCATAGCGTGGGACTAATGCCCTTGAGATCATCCAGAGTATATCCAATAGCAGCTCGGTGCTTCTTCAGAGTTTTCAATAATCTTTCTTCTTCTTGCTCTGAAAGGTTGGCACTAATAATAACAGGATATATTTTCTTTTCATCAAGATAAGCATACTTAAGATTATCAGGTAATGGTTTGAGTTCAAACACGGGATCACCCTTGGGTGGAGGGGCATCCCCTAGAATTTCAACGGGTAGGTTATGTTTCAGAATAGGTTCCTGTTGAAGGAACACTTTATCTATTTCCCTTCTTTCATTCATAAACATATCATTTTCATGGTCTAGCAAATATTGTTCTAACAGATCAGTAGGAGGTACAGCAATAGAAGCAAGACCAATTATTTCATCCTTACTAGGTAATTCTTTATCACGGGGTTGTCTACGAAACTTAGCAAAATTAAACTCATGAGACATATCCCCTAAGCCAATCGTAACAATATCCTTTTCACAATCAATCCTAGCATTAACAGTATTCAAGAAGGGTCTACCAAATATAATGGGACAAAAGTCATCTTGTGGGGAACCAAGAACAAGGAAATCAATAGGATATTTAACTTTCCCACACAAGACTTCAACATCTCTAACAATCCCAACTGGTGAAATAGTATCCCTATTGGCAAGCTTAATAGTAACATCAATACCTTCTATTTCAGCAGGTGCAATATCATGCATAATTTCTTTATATAAGTCAACGGGTATTGCACTAGCACTAGCACCCATATCACATAAGCCATGATAACAATGATCTCCTATTTTAACAGAAATAACAGGCATGCCTACAATAGGTCTATGTATCTTAGCATCGGGTCTAGCAATATTAGCAGCCTATTCACAGAAGTAAATAACATGCCCATCTAAATCATCATCCAAGAGATCTTTAAGCATAGCAATACTAGGTTCAACTTTGATTTGCTCAGGAGGTGTATAATTTCTAGTATTACTCTTACAAACAACATTTGAAGTTTTAGCGTCATCCTTTATCCTTTACTTCAATGGGAGGATTATATTTAAACCACTTCTTCCTAGGGAGATCAACGTGAGTAGCAAAGGATTCACAAAAAGAAGCTACTATCTCAGAGTCGAGTCCATACTTAGCGCTAAATCCATGAAAAACATCGGTATCCATAAAAGATTTAACACAATCAAACTTAGGTGTTATACCTGACTCCTTACCATCATCGGAACCCCAATCTTTAGAGTTTCATTTAATTCTTTCCAATAAATCCCATTTGAATTCAATAGTCTTCAGCATATAAGAACCAACACAGGAAGTATCGAGCATGTTGCGATCATTGGGAGAAAGCCGAGCATAAAATTTTTGAATAATCATTTCTCTGGAGAGCTCATGATTGGGGAATGAATATAACATTGACTTAAGCCTCCCCCAAGCTTGAGCGATGCTTTATCCTTCGCGAGGCCAAAAATTATATATGTAATTACGATCATGATGAACAAAATGCATAGGATAGAACTTCTGGTGAAATTCCAACTTCAATCGTTTATAATTCCAAGATCCCGTATCATCACATAGCCTATACCATGTCAATGCATCTCCCTTCAAAGATAAAGTGAAGACCTTCCTTTTGACAACATCATCGGGAATACCTGCAAGCTTAAATAATCCACAAACTTCATCCACAAAGATAAGGTGTAAACCGGGATGCAATGTTCCATCTCCTGCAAAGGGATTAGCTAGCAGTTTCTCTATCATACCCGAAGGAATCTCAAAGTAAATATTTTTAGTAGGTTCAGTAAGTTGATGAGCAACTCTTTGCTCTTCTGGTCGGGATGAAGATACCCCGAACAAGCCCCTCAAAGGATTAGTTTCCATAGTAACAAGTGACAGAAAATTTCAGCACACTATATAAATGTTTCCTTACCAAGTTCCACTCACCAAAGGCGCTTCACTCCCCGGCAACGGCGCTAGGAAAGAGTCTTGATGACCCACAAGTATAGGGGATCTATCGTGGTCCTTTCGATAAGTAAGAGTGTCAAACCCAACGAGGAGCAGAAGGAAATGACAAGTGGTTTTCAGTAAGGTTTTCTCTGCAAGCACTGAAATTGTAGGTAACAGATAGTTTTGTGATAAGATAAATTGTAACGGGTAACAAGCAATAAAAGTAAATAAAGTGCAGCAAGGTGGCCCAATCCTTTTTGTAGCAAAGGACAAGCCTGGACAATTTCTTATAATGAGAAAAGAGCTCTCGAGGACACATGGGAATTATCGTCAAGCTAGTTTTCATCACGCTCATATGCTTCGTGTTCGGTACTTTGATAATTTTATATGTGGGTGGACCGGTGTTTGGGTACTGCCCTTACTTGGACAACCATCCCACTTATGATTAACCCCTATTGCAAGCATCCGCAACTACAAAAGAAGTATTGAGGTAAACCTAACCACATCATTAGACATATGGATCCAAATCAACCCCTTACGAAGCAACACATAAACTAGGGTTTAAACTTATGTCACTCTAGCAACCCGTCATCTACTTATTACTTCCCAATGCCTTCCTCTAGGCCCAAATAATGGTGAAGTGTCATGTAGTCGATGTTCACATAACACCACTAGAGGAAAGACAACATACATCTCATCAAAATATCGAACGAATACCAAATTCACATGACTACTAATAGCAAGACTTCACCCATGTACTCAGGAACAAACATAACTACTCACAAAGCATATTCATGTTCATAATCAGAGGAGTATTAATATGCATTAAGGATCTGAACATATGATCTTCCACCAAGTAAACCAATTAGCATCAACTACAAGGAGTAATCAACACTACTAGCAACTCACAGGTACCAATTTTTGGTTTTGGATACAAGATTGGATACAAGAGATGAACTAGGGTTTGAGAGGAGATGGTGCTGGTGAAGATGTTGATGGATATTGACCCCCTCCCGATGAGAGGATCGTTGGTGATGATGATGGTAATGATTTTCCCCTCCCGGGGGAAAGTTTCCCCGGCAGAACAGCTCTGCCGGAGCCCTAGATTGGTTCCGCCAAGGTTCCGCTTCGTGGCGGCGGTGTTCCGTCCCATAAGCTTGCCTCTAATTTTTTCAGGGTAAAAGCCTTCATATAGCAGAAGATGGGCACCGGAGGGCCACCAGGGGGCCCAGGAGATAGGGGCGCGCCCAATAGGGGTGGGCGCGCCCCCCACCCTCCTGGCTATGGTGTGGGCCCCCTCTGGTGCTTTCTCCGCTCAATAATTCTTATTAACTCCAAAACTGACTTCTGTGGAGTTTCATGATTTTTGGAGCTGTGCAGAATAGGTTTCCAATATTTGCTCCTTTTCCAGCCAGAATTCCAGTTGTCAGCATTCCCCCTCTTCATGGTAAACCTTGTAAAATAAGAGAGAATAGCCATAAGTATTGAGACATAATGCGTAATAACAGCCCATAATGCAATAAATATCGATATAAAAGCATGATGCAAAATGGACGTATCAATGCTATGTTTGGTGTTCAGAAATAAAGGCCGAACAGAGGATCAAATAACATCCACACGATTCTAATCATATTATGTGTATGTGAATAAGCAGGCGTCGCTGCTGGCCGCTGCCGCCCGCATTGCGGAGGTCTCCGGACTGAAGCGGGACATGGGGCGGGCCGAGGAAGTGCTCGGCCTCGTGAAGAGGCAGCTCGAGGAGAACAAAGGTAAGTGATACCCCGTCCGTGTGTTATATAAAGGAAAATCGTTGATGCTAATAGAAGCATCATGAATTTTAATAGGGGCCACGACCGAAGTGGTGGCCCTTAAGAAAGCGCTGTCCGAGGCCGAAGACAAGGCGGCCAAGGAGAGCACCGAGCGCGAGAAGCAGGAGGCTCGGGTAAATGAGGTCCAGCAAGAGCTCCAGGACTTCGTCAAAAAATTCGAGTCCTTGGAGCGTGACTCCAAGACGCAAGAGTCCGAGCTTGCAAAGGCCCTCCAGAGCATGCAAGACACCAAGGCCGAAGCCCAAAAGGCCCTCCAGGAGATCTAGGTGGCCAAGAAGATAGTGGCGGGTAAGGCATTCATTATGCAAAGCAAGCATGTGAAGGAGACTTTCCTTTTACTTACCCGAATTCGGAGCTCTCCAGGAGCATTCACAGACCTGCCGCGCAGCATATCGGATGCCGCAGAGTTCTACCGTGCTGTGGAAGGGAGCTCGATGGAGAAGGTGTTCTGGTCCCAGTATATTGGGGCCGAACATCCGATGTCCTTGAGTGACCAGCTGAAGCAACTGGTCGAACTACACAAGGCGGCCGAACTAGTCATGAAGGACCTTATAGTCCAGCTGTGGCCTGGCGAGCCCCTGCCCGGAAACTACTTCGGCCTTGTAAAGCGGATGGTAAATGCCTGTCCGTGGCTTCAAGTCATTAAACGGTCCATCTGCATTGAAGGTGCACACAGGGCCTTCGCCCGTGCGAAAGTGCACTGGGCAAAGATGGATGCCGAGAAGCTGGTGACGGAGGGGCCGCCGAAGGGCAAGGAGCACCGTCACCCTGAGAAGTATTATGAGGGTGTCCTGAAGGGTGCCCGCCTTGTGGTGGATGAATGTTCCAAGGATGTAATATTTGAATGAATGTACTCATGTCATCATGTAATATGAAAAACGAGTTCATGTGCACTATATAACGCTTGTTGATTTAAAATATTACCTTCTGTGCGACCGTTTATAAAATCTAAGAATTGGCCAGTCGTCGGCTTCTGCCCCCATGTAGCTAGTACCGGGGTGTTCGAGATAAATCTAAACACCCTTTATCCAATTTTTTGGTCCTTTAAGGAGGTGTTTAGCGCAGGAAACAAGGCAATCGGACTATACAACTTTATCACTCTCACTTAGCCATAGAAGTCTGCAATTTTAAATTTTGGCGAAGCCCCTAGTATTCGGAAGGCCGAACTTGGGGCGCTATGCACGCCTAAATCGGACAAGGCCGATTCCTCACCCGAAGCGGGAAAAATCTTTAAGGATTTGAGACCTCTCGTACAGCGACCAGCTCTCGCCGCATCATGACAGTCAGTTTTCGGCTTTTTCTACTGAGGTGCTCGTCTAGAAGAACCGGGACACAATCGCAGTAGTTCTCCCTGCGCTACCTTAGCCGATATTACGGAATGTAAGGCACCAAAACATGGGAGCCGGACAAACCCAACTATTGACCCAAGACATGATTCGGAGCTGATGCATATAATGCTATAAGTTCGGGGTGCCGCACTGTCGAAAGTGTTCGGACTTTTCTTGTCGTGTTATGGGGTACACTGAAGCCCCTGGCGAACTGAACATACCAAAGTGTATGGGTGCAATTTGTAGTAAATAAGCAGTCAAGGAAAAAGATGAAGAAATTGTAATAATAAGCTGACGTTGTATATTTTTTCCATTGTTATTTAAATAATACGTCAAAGCGTATGTATACAAGTAATGCGATGAGAAAAATAGGACTATTTAACATGTCCTAGCCAAGGGTAAGCTGCATGTGGATATATAAAACAGGTATAACGATCGTTATCAGAGACCACCTGGGTATTCCCTTATACGTCAAAGCTTCTTACCTCCTTGGTTTTTCCCTCTTGTGATGAGTCCGATAATTTGGCTATTTGAAAGGGCTTCTAGAAAGTTGGGTCCTGAAAGAAAAAAGGTGTAAAGATGCGTGAATCCTGGGGGATCGAACCGCATTGTGGGCCGTGTCATAGGCGTGCCTCCGCCTATGCCCATGGTATTTTAAGTGCGTAATTATGTACGCGCAGCACAAATTTTACCGCTTGACTGGGACTAGGACGGAGGCCGAATTGCTAGTCGAGCTCTGGACATGCCGGATGATCCTGTTGTGGGGTACTCCAGACTCGCTTGACGGTGTCCGGGTTCTTCATCACCGAATTGGCTGTTTGCCTAAGAAGGTTGTTTTGTACTTCTGCCGCGAGGGCCGCGGTGTGCTCCTCCGTACGGAGCGAGCGCTCTGTGTTTCCATTAACTGTTATAACCCCGCGAGGTCCTGGCATTTTGAGCTTGAGGTATGCATAATGCGGTACCGCATTGAATCTGGTGAATGCGATTCGTCCGAGCAGTGCATGACAGCCACTGCGGAAGGGGACGATGTCGAAGATTAACTCCTCGCTTCGGAAATTGTCTGGAGATCCGAAGACCACTTCCAGTGTGATTGAGCCCATGCAACAGGCCTCCACACCTGGTATGACACCTTTGAAGGTGGTTTTTGTGGGCTTGATCCTTGAGGAGTCAATGCCCAATTTGCGCATTGTATCCTGATAGAGCAGGTTCAGGCTGCTGCCACCGTCCATGAGGACTCGTGTGAGATGGAATCTGTCGATGATGGGGTCAAGGACCAGTGCGGCCGAACCGCCATGACAGATACTGGTAGGATGGTCCCTGCGATCGAAAGTGATCGGACAAGAGGGCCATGGGTTGAACTTTGGGGCGACTGGCTCCATCGCATAGACGTCCCTTAGTGCACGCTTCCGTTACTGCTTGGGAATATGGGTTGCGTATATCATATTCACCGTTTTCACCTGGGGAGGGAATTTCTTCTGTCCTCCTGTGTTCGGCGGCCGGGGCTCCTCGTCGTCATCGCTATGCAGCCCCTTTTCCTTGTTTTCGGCATTCAACTTACCGGCCTGTTTGAACACCCAGCATTCTCTGTTGGTGTGGTTGGCTGGTTTATCGGGGGTGCCGTGAATTTAACATGAGCGATCGAGTATGCGGTCTAGACTGGACGAGCCCGGATTGTTTCTTTTGAATGGCTTTTTTCGCGGTCCGGATTTAGGGCCTCTGAATCCGGCGTTGACCGCCGTGTCTTCGGCGTTGTCACCATTGTTGTGACACTTGTGTCTATTGCGTCGTGGCTTGCCGTTGCTATCTCTAGCATCTGAATCGCCGGAGTTTTTTTGGTGTGATGTTGCTACGAGCCAGCCAGCTGTCCTCGCCCGCGCAAAAGCAGGTCATGAGTGTCGTGAGGGCTGCCATAGACTTTGGCTTCTCTTGGCCAAGGTGTCGGGCGAGCCATTCATCACGGATGTTATGCTTGAAGGTTGCTAAGGCTTCGACACCCGGACAGTCGACAATTTGGTTCTTTTTAGTTAGGAACCGAGTCCAGAATTTCCTGGCTGACTCTCCGGCCTGTTGGGTTATGTGACTTAAGTCATCAGCATCTGGTGGTCGCACGTAAGTTCCCTGGAAGTTGTCAAGGAATGCGTCTTCCAGGTCCTCCCAACTGTCAATGGAGCTTGCTGGCAGGCTATTCAGCCAATGCCGAGCCGGTCCTTTGAGCTTAAGTGGTAGGTACTTGATGGCATGTAAGTCATCGCCACGGGCCATGTGAATGTGTAGGAGAAAATCTTCAATCCATACTGTGGGGTCTGTTGTGCCATCATATGATTCAATGTTCACGGGTTTAAACCCTTCTGGGAATTCATGATCCATTACTTCATCAGTGAAGCATAGGGGGTGTGTGACGCCTCTATGTAGGGCTACATCCTGACGCAGTTCGAATGAATCTGGTCTGTTGTATTCGGCCCGGCCGGACTTTTGTTTAGTGTATCCGGCGTGACGGTCATCGTCACGCGTTGTGGCGTGCCCCCGTGATCCATAGATAGATCTTGACTGTCCTACTTTGTTTTCCAATACGTCTCCAGGTCCTTCGTGTTATTGTTTGATTGGCGACGGGGTGTGGGCTAGACTTCGGGCTGGTACGCCGCTTTGTCTCGGCCACGGGGTGGCCGGTCAGCCGCATCGTGCGCTGGTAGTGTGGGCTTTAAAGCCTCCTCCTCGAGTTGAGGTAGCAACCTGCGCTTTGGGTAACTTTTGGTAGGGCGCTCGAGTCCGTATTCCTCGGCTGCCAGGACCTCAGTCCATCTATCAGTTAGCAGATCTTGATCAGCTTGAAGCTGCTGCTATTTCTTCTTCAGGCTTTTTGCAGTGGCTATAAGCCAGCGCTTGAAGCGCTCCTGCTCGACGAGATCCTCAGGGACGATGAATTCTTCGTCGCCAAGGCTCACTTCATCTTCGGAGAGAGGCATGTAATTATCATCCTCTGATTCTCCATCTGTTGCCTGTTCCTTAGGGCTAGCTTGCCCATCTTCTTGCTCGGCCTGCTCGAAGACTGGCTAGGCAGGATTGTTTTCGTCTTCGGCACCATCCGGATTGTTATCATCTCTGGTGCCGGTATCACTATTTTTGCTATGGCGGGGCTTGGAGCGGCGCCTATGGCGCCAGTGCTTAGATTGCTTCTCCAAGGGATTATCTTTCATTGCCTCATCGTCATTGCTTTCTTTGGGGGTGTCCACCATATATATATATATATATATATATATATATATATATATATATATATATATATATATCATATGATGAGGTGGCTGTCCAGCGCCCTATAGGCGGTGGTTCCTGTTCCTCTCCTGCATCGTCGTCCATACCGTCGATGTCTTTGGAGTTGAAGTCAAGCACGTCGGTTAGGTCATCGACAGTGGCTATTAAGTGGGTGGTGGGTGGGGAACGAATTTCTTCATCGTCCGCTTCCCACTCGAGCCCGACATAGTTCGGCCAAGAGTCTCCTGACAAGGAGAGAGACCTTAATGAATTTAGCACGTCACCCAAGGGCGAGTGCTGAAAGACGTCCGTGGAGGTGAACTCCATGATCGGTGCCCAATCAGATTCGACAGGCACGGATGCACGCAGTTCAGAGCCTGTAGCCGGAGACAAGTCCGAGGATCCGATGACACCATCCTCATAGGAGGCGGGGTCAGTGTTCGGCTCCAACGCCGATGAGTGTGCGGCCTCCGTGGTGGGGTCCATCCACCCGTCCTCGGATGGCGCGATCTGCTCCGAATTAATTCCCAGGGCCGCCGCAGGCGCGATCTCCCGAACACTATCCGATGGCAGATCTAAGTCATGCTCGTCATGACTGTTCGGCGTACCTGACATGGGCTCAAATCCGTCGAAGATCAAGTCTCCGCGGATGTCGGCAGTATAGTTCAAGCTTCCAAACCTGACCTGATGGCCAGGGGCGTAGCTATCGATCTGCTCCAGATGGCCAAGCGAGTTGGCCCGCAGTACGAAGCCGCCGAATACGAAGATCTGTCCGGGGAGGAAAACCTCCCCCTAGACCGCGTCATTGAAGATGATTGAAGGAGCCATCAAGCCTCATCGTGACGACACAGTGGAACTCTCAATGAAAGCACCAATGTCGGTGTCAAAACTGACGGATCTCAGGTAGGGGGTCCGGAACTGTGCGTCTAAGGCTAATGGTAACAGGAGGCGGGGGACACGATGTTTACCCAGGTTCGGGCCCTCTCGATGGAGGTAATACCCTACTTCCTGCTTGATTGATCTTGATGATATGAGTATTACAAGAGTTGATCTACCACGAGATCTTAGAGGCTAAACCCTAGAAGCTAGCCTATGATTATCATTGTTGTTGTCCTACAGACTAAACCCTCCGGTTTATATAGACACCGGAGGGGGCTAGGGTTACACAGAGTCGGTTACAGAGAAGGAGATCTACATATCCGAATTGCCAAGCTTGCCTTCCACGCAAAGGAGAGTCCCATCCGGACACGGGACGAAGTCTTCAATCTTGTATCTTCATAGTCCAACATTCCAACCAAAGTATATAGTCCGGCTGTCCGAGGACCCCTTAATCCCGGACTCCCTCAGTACCAAACCAAATATCTTCCCGAAACCTAATCTTCTTCACATTTCCAACTACCCACCTATAACCAAACTTAAGGGCCTTGGCAGCCCACATGACCCCTTGCCAAAACCTGGAGGTGTGTTGGGTGTTGCAAACAAAGATGTTGGGGGAATTATTAAGATACTTGGTATCTACAATAGATCTCCACAACTTCCCTTCATCTTTGATGTATCTCTTAACCCAACTCCCTAGCAAGCAAAGGTTGACATCTCTAATGTTTGGTACTCCTAATCCACCATGCTCTTTTTTCATACAAACCAAGTGCCAGTTGGCAAGGTGAAGCTTCCTATTCCCTTCAAAGTCACTCCAAAGACAGTGAGCCAGCTGGTTCTTAATCAGGTTTAGGGCCCATTTAGGGAACATAAAGAAGGACAACGGGTAGACAGGAACACTAGCAAGGCAAGTCTTGATAAGAATAAGTCTGGCAGAGTAGGAGAGTAATTTCCCTCTCCAGCCAGCCATTTTCTTCAGGATCTTGTCAATGAGAGGTTGGATGTCCTCTCTCCTCAACTTATTATAGTGAAGAGGAATTCCTAGGTATTTGATGGGGAAAGCACCCACAGTGCAGCACATGATATCAGAGAAAGACACAGTCTCCTCAGCTGCCAGCCCTATTGAGATGATTTCACTCTTAGAGTAATTAATTCTCATCCCAGAGACTTGTTCAAAACAGGTTAAAACTTTTTCAAGATTCTCAGCTTTTCTCTCATCTTTATCTATAAAGAGAATGGTGTCATCTGCATATTGCAGACAAACTACACCACTAGGAATCATATCAGAACAAAGACCTTTGATTAGGTCATTATCCACAAATTTAGCAACATTTTACTAAGAACGTCCACCACTAAGTTCAACAAGAGGGGGGAAATGGTGTCCTTTGTGGGCTGAGAAATTAAATTCCATATCTGCGTTTGGATGTCCCAATTGAGGTGCCTGAAATGGATTTGGTATTCCCTGATTGCAATTGGGCTGTTTGGTTGGACTATGAATTGTGGGTCGGAAATGAAACCCAAATTCAGCCTCGCATTCCCTCCTACCAAAACTTTTTTTGAACACGGTACAGACGCAAGCGCTCATATATACACACACGCATACACTCACCCCTATGAACGCATACACGCACACCCTACCCCTATGAGCACATCCGAAAGACTGAGCCGGCATATATCTTGAGATTTTACGAAGTCATCGTAGACGCCTCGTAGTCGACGGAAACGTCTCCTCCCACTAAATGCATGTCGCCGGAATTCCTCTAGGATAAATACGAGCATCAAGATTTAAATCCTAGTGAACTAGAGATACCGCACTCCGTCTAATCATCTAAGCACAGATTGGTTCGCCCCTCCTACCAAAACTTGCTCCAACGATACGGAGCCTTGGCCCTCCGATTTCCTCCGAATTGGCCCTTTCCGGCAAAACGTACCCCTTCGCTGCCTTAATCCACGCGTCCTCGAAAAAAAAGGAGGAGACGAACGGAACAGAGCGGCGACCACCAGGGAGCTCGGCGGCCACACCCAGGTTCGATTCGGTCCCGCTCCCTCCTCCTCTACCCATCTCCTTCCCCGCTCCCTCCTCCAGTTCCCGTCGCCGTACTCGGGCATCTCCGCGGCCACCATGAGGACCTCGGCGGCGACCACCAGCAGGACCGCGGGGGCGGAGGCGCCGGTTCCCCGGTCCGCTTATGCCCTGTCCGCCGTGCCCACCCCCTGTACCCATCTCCAAACCTTCTGTCGCAGGCCATCTCCTCCATGGCGCCCAGCCATCAGCACAACCACCGTGCTGTTCCTTCTCCCTTTCCTGTCCTACACCATCCCCTCCTTAGAGCATTCTTAATTTACCTTGTACTGTCTTGTACCTGTAACTTGGTTCACGTGAGGACCTTTCTGTTCTCTGTTAACTAATTTCTTTTTGTTTATGTATTGTGCAGATTTGTGAACTGTCCGTCGATCTGCAGGCCGATTGAAGGTATATGGCCGAAATTCCCTATGTTTGCTATGTCTTGTTTATGTATTGTGCAGATTTGTGTTCTTTTATGTCTTGTTGAACTTCGAACTATCTATTTTATATTGAACTTGGAACTATATATGAACTACTGCCACGCACTGTTTATGTCAAGCATTTGGACCTATCTATTCAAATCGCTGTGATTTATGTCATGTACGAGACCATATTTGAGAGTACATGTTTGTTATTGTTTCGAATTTGTGTGATGTTATCATAAGAAAATATTGTTGTCATTGTATGACCATTTGTGTTTTCCTGTGCATTTCTAGAGTATTTATTTATTTATTTTCATTGCTATATATATTCATTCGTAGTCAGATTTCATTTTTGAGTCATGTACAACAAGGTATAGCCTGGTAATGTAGCTATGCAATTCCAAAGTTTGTCATCCAAACAGGATTTGGTATTGAGATCTTAGAGGCATTTCAAGGGCCAATTCACTAGACAACCAAACAGGTGAATTCGTATTCGTGCCATTTCAGTTTCCTCACTAGTTTGGAATTCAGACCAATTCAATACGGAGCTCTCCAATGGAGACATCCAAACGAATAGAATTGTTGAAGAATTGGTATATGTACTATGTAGGCTTCTTTTATGCAAAACTGAGGCTTCTATAATTGAGAATTTTGGTGTGTTTGTAAAACCATATTGATCTATCTCTATGTGCTACTGCTAAATTAAATAGAACGCTCACATGTCATATTTGTTGTCATTTTTTTAGGTGGACCACCCTTTTTAAAATTCCTAGACTCGGCTACCGGAGAGCGGAACTGTGCCCGCGCGAGATGGGAATGGAGGAGTCGGCGGGGGGCGCCGCGAGGCAGGCGAAGGAGTCGCTGGAGCTTGCGTTCCAGATGTTCCAGATCCTGGACACCGGCCTCGACCGCCACACCCTCTCGCTGCTCATGGCGCTCTGCGACCGCGGCGCCAACCCGGAGGCTCTCGCCGCCCTTGTTCGCGAGCTGTCCTCCACCGCTCCCCCGTCCGCCGCTGCTCCCACCGCGCCCGCCTCCAACGCCGTGGCGGCACCGACCGCCCCCTCGCTGTTCCCCTCCAGCTTTCGGCAGCTCTAGGCTAGGGTTCGTGCCCTCGACCCCTTCTTCTTTTTCCTCATGGATGACACCTCTTGCCACTTGATCGCGTTGTATGTGTGTGCACTTAGGTCTTCCATTCTGTAGGCTCAGGATTAGTAATGCAAGGGGATCTGTGTCAAACTCGTCACATTCTAGCAAATGATTTTCTCTTCTGTTGGCTGAAATTGCTTCCTGGTTTGTATCCTCAATATTGATAATGCAATGGAGTCTGTCAAATTCTGTTATCCACATTCTTGCACATGGATTGATTCGTTGGAATTATTCATATCATTATATGACACCAATGCAAGATTACAGAGACGAATTTGAAGTACAGTCTACTTATTTGGATCACATGTATAACTGTGAACTCCACGTTTAAGTGGCTCCAAACATGCCCATGAGTAAAATTGTTGTTATTTCAATGTTCCTTGTTCTGGAGGCATCCCAATTAGTAGCTCTCCTTTATCATTCGTCTGGTTGTGGTGTAGGCACATGTGTTTCAATCGCTGCTAGATTCATCATAGTCAAGGACTGAGAATTTGAGCTTACCCTTTGTTATGTTATTCTTTCTTTATCACTGACGTTTCTACAGTAGTAAAATTATCACCAAGTTAGCTCATTGTTCTTGAACAAAGGTGGAAGCAAATGGAAATAACACAGTTAGCCGGAATGCCCCTCACCAGTGGTTGTAAGGTTTGGTTGCATCATGGTTGTAAGGTTTGGCTGCATCATTATTGTGAGATTTCAAATACTTTACAAAGCCAGCCTATGCTCCTCCCCGATAGTGTGTGCGGGCTGGCCTGCCCATCGTAAAATTGTTGAGTTCGACATTTTAACTACAGGGAGCATGCTCATGAGCATAGTTGTTATGTCAATGTTCTTTGCTCTAGACTAGAGGCATCGTAATTAGTAGTTCTTCTTTGTCATTGGTTTGGTTGAGGTACATGCACGGATGTTCCAACAACTGCTGGATATATCGTATTCAAGGACAGCATTCGAGTTCACCCTTTATCAAGTTATTGTTTTCTTTATCACTCTGGGATTAAAGGTGAAAATGCTTTACAAATCCAACACATGCTTCTCACTGGTGGTGTATTCAAGTTGGCCTGCCCATCGTATTTTTCATCTTGTTCTGGATGTTTTATGGATCTAATAGTCAAGCAGTAGCCATGTATCCAATGAAGTTGTATTTTCAAGAACAAAAATATGTACTAGTATATAGTTTAGAAGTTGATATCTCCCAAGGTGAATTGAAGCATACAACCATGATGCAGCCAAACTTGATTATGCTAAAAAAATGCTCCCATGTCCAAAATTTCAATCAATGTGCAACCACTAGAGGTACCACCTTTTTTTATTACAACATTCTAAACATTACCTTCATTCATTCAGCAGGTACCGAAGACTGGACGCAACTGAAGTTCTTGATATGAAGTCGAACCAAATCTGATACTTGGCTTGCTGGAAGAGCCGGATGAGCTTTGGTCGTGATGTTGTTTCCACAAGAAAAAGTTGTGGTTCATTGAGTTCCTGTAAATTGCCATCTTTCTTTGCTTGACTTGGACACTACTGTAGTAATCATGATGGCCACTACCTCCTCGTTCATAGTCTTCCTATATTCCCATCGCTGTATGCATCAGCTGGACATCTGGTGTTCTGTCGATTATCCTCTCTTTGACGATTGTGTTGTACTTATCTGAAAGGAACACGCCACGGCCTGGTGGCCATGAATCGAGGTCCCGTTTTCGGGATAACAATCAAAAAGCTATGAAACGATTATGGGACGGAGGGAGTAGATCTCAATCATGCTTTTTAGAAGTCACTGTAATGAATTAGTTTTTCTAGTATTGTATTGTTCTACATTCAGAACCATTCAATCCCTGGAAGACTAAGCAACGATTCATTCATATGGACATTTTGTTGTTCATTTTCAGAAGATAATATTTTCAGCCAAAGCTGTTGCTTGCATCTAAAGCTTGACCTAATCAGTGCTGTTTTCAGCCATGTTTTCGTTTTAAGTTGTTCAGTGGTGGCCTTGATGCTTAATTGAAGTCAATTTTTTAGGTTAAAGAAGAAATTGAGTTGGCCCTCGCAAATCATGCTGCTATGACGACAAGGTATTGTATATGACACCTTGTGACAAGCTTTTAGGTTCGTAAACTGATGCAGATTTATCTAACCACCTAGTTTTTTTCCTTTTTCATTAGAAGTCCCACATACACTGTTCCATCGTCATCGAAAAATTTGCAGATCCAATTCACGACTAGGCTTTCTCTTCCAATTTTCACTGGCTCCAAGGTTGAAGGTGAGGGTACCTTAAGTATTGCTCTAGTTGACACTTTGACCAGAGAGGTTGTAGTAATGGGTAAGGAGTCCCTGTTGAAGGTTGAATTTGTAGTTCTAGAGGGTGACTTTGAACTTTGAAGACGGAGAAGGCAATGACTGGACAGCTCAGGAGTTCAATACTAACATTGTTAGAGAAAGACAAGGTAAACGGCCCTTCCTTTCTGGAGATGTGTTTGTTGGTCTTGATAGAGGCATTGGTAGAGTGGGAGATGTATCATTCACAGATAACTCCAGCTGGACACGCAGCCGAAAGTTCAGGTTAGGTGCAAGAACTGAGGATGGTTGTTATAAATTATAATGGCGTAAGAGTACGGGAAGCAAAAACTGAATCATTTGTGGTAAAGGATCATCGTGGAGAATGTGAGTTCATGCCGCTTTCAATTGTTATTTGTTTCTTGCACCCCTTTCTGTACATTTGATAAGTTTCATCATTTTGGCGCAGCGTCCTTAAACTTGACAACTGCACATAGAAATATAAGCACATGAATTCCTTGCTGCAATCTAGATTTGTTAGAACACATTTTATATGATAGTCATAGTCATGTAATAAAAATTTGCTTTCTCAAAGGATTTTGACCAACTTAGTTTACTCGTACTGCTAATAATGATTGGCCTATGTCATCGCTTCATTGTCTCAAATGCTACCAAAATGGACAAATGTAAATGCCTCACTTGTTATATTTTGTTCCCATTTCCCAGTGTACCAGAAGCATCACCCACCAGTTCTTGAAGATGAGGTTTGGAGACTGGAGAAGATCGGCAAGGAAGGAGCTTTTCACAAGCGTTTGAATAAGGAGAAGATAGTTACAGTCAAAGATTTTCTCACTTTATTGCATCTTGATGCTCCTAGGCTCCGGAAGGTACTATGCACTCTTTTGCAAGGTTTACAGAATTTGCTTATGTATTTATATTCTATACTCTTTGTAGAGTTTACACAAGCTGTTGATGACTTGTCCATTCTATCCAAGGTTGACATGTATATTTATATCGAACGTGTTTGGCAGCATTATTTTGTAAATCTTTGAATTAGGAAAAACTGGATCCCTCATTTGGATGGATCAACTGTATTTTATCTATGGTAGTGTAAATGAGGTGTGGCATGTTGTTGCAGATGATAGTGGTGGCTCAGAAAATATGCAGATATTGGGCACTGGCATGTCAACTAAGATGTGGGAAACCTGATCATTTGTCGGGCCGGGTCCGGTTCGGGCCGGGCTTGACAAAGCCCGAAGAAAAAATCCCAAGCCCGAGTTTGGCCCGGCCTGGCCCGAAGTACACGAACAGTGGCATTTTTATTAAATTAATCATTTTCGTGATATTATATTAATTTATTATACCTATATTTTGAATAAAACACGTATATATATACACACATTTCGGGCTTTCGGGCCGGGCTTCAGGTCAGAAAGTGGAGCCTGAGTCCGGCCCGAATGTCGGGCTTAGGGTTCGGGCCGGTGGGCTGGGTTGTCCATGACCAGGTCTAGTGGGAGGTTACTATTGAGGATGCAAAAACAACATGTATACTCAGTGACAAGTTGCTTGTTTACTATCTAGAAAACCCAAGCAAAACTGCAGTTGTGTTCAATGCTGTTGGAGAAGTGAGAGGGTTAATATCGGAGAAGTTTGTTTCTGTTGATGATCTAACAGAAAAGGAGAAGGTATTCACTTTTCTTCGTCGTATAAGTTCTTTAGATCAAATTCATTTCCCCTTGTACCAGTTGCAACCTAGACCATCTGGTCTTACAGCATTTGTTCTTTCTAGGCTGAAGCAAATGCAGCTGTTAAACAAGCATTTGAAGACTGGAAGAATGTCTCGACCTGCGACAGTGAAACACTTTTGGAGAATCCGTCATAGCTCCTCAATATGGGATCCTCATCTTTATGTGAAAACGAATTTTTCCAGTTACCTGCACAAGTTGCCACTGACGATTTTGAGTTAAGCCACTTGGACATACCATCAGGTGACATTTTCTCTGTGGAACCATTGTGTGCCTTGGATCCTTGTGCGGTGGGAGCTGTAGAGAGCAGTGAAAATAGATTTCAGCCTGAGCTTCCCCCACTTGGTGGCCATGGACAGCCTCAAGAATCACTTGCTTTAGACAAGTTGTCGAATTCATTGGTTTTCGAGGAGAGCACCAGTCATGCCTCATTCAACGAAGAAGACTACTATTGCCGTCCAGATCCTCCCCCGGTATCCTTTGACTTGCAAGATCTTGGCGCTGCGCTGAAGGGAGACGGTATCAAAGCCCAAGCCATATGTCATAGGATGGATATTCTACACCAGGAGGATGGCCGCTCACAAGAGGAAGAAATCCGGGAAATGATGATTTTCATTTGCCTGTGGTTGATTAGTTAAAAGATTGTGAGATATAGAAGTGGAGGAAAGGAAAGCATGTGTACATGAGTGGTTGGTTATCTTTCGGATCTTTTCATTTTGCGCGCTCTTTTTGCTGGTGTTCTCGAGCCGTTTTATCAGCGAGAGTCAAATGATTGTTTTGCTGGTGTTCTTATGCCGTTTTATCAGCGAAGAGTGACACCTGTAAATAATCAAATGATAGTTACTCGTGTCTCAAGCCCGGTTTATCAGCGAGAGTGACACATGTAAATAATCAGATGAAGCTCTGTACAGTACTCCCTCCATCCCATAATGTAAGAAGCTTTGTCAAAAAGCTTCTTACATTATGGGACGGAGGCAGTACATAAATCCGTAAATATGAATGGTGGTGCTATTGTGTCAATTTGGTCCATAACTTGTTGCCACATGTTTTGTGTTATGACATTACATGTGCGCACATGCTGCCCAAGTATGAATGAAGTCCACAAGTGCAAAACCAAATGGATTGTGCTGTGCTGCCAAATTCAGGATCCATACTCCAAACATTTGTTGGATCTAAAGTTTCAAAGCAGCGACGCATGACATTTGTTGGATTCAGGATCCGCATCTCAGGGAAAGTTATGTACTCTCTCCATCCGTTCCAAATTCAGGATCCATACTCCAAACATTTGTTGGATCTAAAGTTTTGTGGTATGAACTTTCTGTTGTGATGTACCCTTCAGGTTTTTACCACGTAATTTAAACTAAAACCACGACGAGTAATTTGGAACGGAGGGAGTAGTACATAACTTTTCCTGAGATGCGGATTTGTATATTTTTTTACTATAATAAATACTCGCCCAAGTCAAACATGGATGGTGGGTTGAACTCCGGTAGAAGAAACTGGCTACGCTAAGAAAATCGCTTTCAGAGTGAGTGAGTGGTTGGGCAAAGCGTCAGTGTAGCGTACAGAAGGCTTCTACAGTAGTACGTATATTACAGGATATTGACCAGATCAAGATGAGGCGAACACTGACTATGTTCATAGAGTGAGTGTATACGCGTGTATATGAGCGTTTGCGTCTGTACTGTGTTCTAAAAAAATTTACAGCTCCTGCTGGTCTACTACACTACACGCACACACAGACAAAGAGAAGCTCTGCTGCGTTAGCTCGGATCGGAGGTCAGAATCAAAATCATTCGAGCCATGGCTGAGCTAGCTCCGCTTTCCATGCTCTTCCTTGCCCTGCTCGTCGTCGTCCCCGTGCTCCACTTCATCCGGTCGTCACGCCGGCATGAGGGAAGCAGCCGGCCGCGGCCTCCGCCGTCGCCATGGGCGCTGCCAGTCATCGGCCACCTCCACCACGTCGCCGGCGCGCTCCCGCACCGCGCGATGCTGGGCCTGTCGCGCCGCCACGGCCCGCTCATGCTGCTCCGCCTCTGCGAGCTCCGCGTCGTCGTCGCCTCCTCGGCCGACGCCGCGAGGGAGATCATGAAGACCCAGGACCTGGCGTTCGCGTCGCGGCCCATGACCCCGACGGGGAAGGCCCTCCTCGGCGACAGCCCGGGCATCGTGTTCACGCCCTACGGCGACGCGTGGCGCCAGCTCCGCAGGATCTGCACCCTCGAGCTCTTCACCTCCCGCCGCGTCAGGTCCTTCCGGCCCGTGCGCGAGGAAGAGGTCGGGCGGCTGCTCCGGTCGGTGGCGGTGGCGGTGGCGCCGTCTCCGTCTCCGTCGTTGGCGGTGAACCTGAGCGAGCGGATCAGCGCATACGTCGCGGACTCGTCGGTGCGCGCCGTCATCGGCAGCCGGTTCAAGGACCGCGGCGCGTTCCTTCGGATGCTGGAGCGGAGGATCAAGCTCGCGCCGGCGCAGTGCCTGCCGGACCTCTTCCCGTCGTCGCGGCTGGCGATGCTCGTCAGCCGGATGCCGCGCGAGATGAAGCGGGAGCGCCGGGAGATGAGGGACTTCATCGACGCCATCATCCAGGAGCATCAAGAGAACAGCACGGCCGGCGCCGGCGCCGACGACGACGACTTTCTCGACGTCCTCCTGAGGATCCAGAGAGAGGGGAAGCTCGATCCTCCCCTCACCACCGACGACATCAAGGCAGTCATCGTCGTAAGCTGCTCATCTCGATCTTCTCCTACTACTCCTACAATGGAGGAGAAATTTTCAACACCGTACGTACGTCGGCGACTAACTTCCTCTGCTTCAACTCGGACAGGACATCTTCATAGCGAGCAGCGAGACGTCGGCGACGGCGCTGCAGTGGGCCATGGCCGAGCTGATGAGGAACCCGAGGGTGATGCGCAAGGCGCAGGAGGAGGTCCGGCGAGCCCTCGACGGGCGCGACAGGGTCACGGAGGAGAGCCTGGCGAGCCTGCGCTACCTGGACCTCGTCATCAAGGAGGTGCTCCGGCTTCACCCGCCGGCGCCGATGTTGCTCCCCCGCGAGTGCCGGGCCCCGTGCCGGGTCCTCGGCTTCGACGTGCCGGTGGGGGCCATGGTGCTCGTCAACGCGTGGGCGATCGGCAGGGACCCGGCGCACTGGGACGAGCCGGAGGAGTTCTCGCCGGAGAGGTTCGAGGGCGGCGGCGTGGACTTCAAGGGCACGGACTTCGAGTACATACCGTTCGGCGCCGGGCGGCGCATGTGCCCCGGGATGGCGTTCGGGCTGGCCAACATGGAGCTCGCGCTCGCCAGCCTTCTCTACCACTTCGACTGGGAGCTGCCGGACGGGACGGGGCCCGGGGAGCTGGACATGGCCGAGCTTCTGGGGCTCACCACGCGGCGGCGCTCCGACCTCCTGCTCGTCCCGGCGATCAGCATGCCATTGCCAAAGCAAAATTTGAATGCGCCAAGCGAAAATTCTTTCGACATTAAGCCTTAGGGTAGCGAAATTTGCAACATGGGAGATTTATTGCTATTGCTTCAATTCCAGCAAAGAAAGAAAGAATAGAACAAAAGTGATATTTTTACACGTATGGTACCAGTCTACCAAACCACAATCACATCACCAGAACCTGACCAGAACTACTTCTGCACAGAGCACGGGAAAAAACCAAGTAAATTTATTCAGAACATTCCATGGCGCTCTCAAGATGATCGTGCTGTTCCGCTTCTGTACTTCTGTTATTTGGTAGTATGAGATCTTGAAATACCAGTGGTCGATTAGACTGGTTTTCTCAGGTCTGAAATATATAATACAATTATGCACTCTTGATTCTCTTCCGAGAAACAAAGAGGTATCGCCGCAGCGCAAGCAGCGAGATCCAAGTGAACTTTGAAATCTTCTCTTTTATCATCAGCAGTAATGCGGAGCTCAGAACTGTCTTTAGTATCTGAGCATGCAATCCTTTGAAGAACCCTGGGATGCCTTCCTTGTTCCACATTGCATGCATGGCGCCCAACATTGTTTTGGGAGGCCTTGAATTGCCTGGCTTTTCAGATTCGTCCTCGTCGTCCTCATCGGGGTCTGCAGCCTGAATCATGACCTTGCACCTGTTTGGAAAATGGCGTCATATAATTGCAGTGGCGGTTGAATTTATAGGCAGCACTAACAGGCAAAAGCAAGTGGGAAGGTCCAGATAACAAGTGCTGGCAAAGTGAAGTTTCCATACCTGATTAATGGGTAAGTCAAGATTGTCGCAACACTTTTTGAGATGGCACCAAGGAGAAATGCCGAGAAAGCAGAAAGAGCAACCGGGGAAGAATCACCTGCTGATTCTGCATTTCTACGCGTTTGCCTCAGAATTAGCTTCTGCTTAAGCTGGTCAAACACGGTGTACTGCAAAGGATTGCACATAAAACAGTTGTTATCTCGTGCACGAAGAAGGAAAAGAAAATAAAGCTTATAACGTTACAAGTTACACCCAAGAGCAGTACCGTTAAGGTTGTATTCAGATTAAGAATACACTGCTACTTTTCACTTTAAATATGGTAATGCAGCATGGATTTTGAGTCGCTCGACTAGTCACGACTAGTCGACGACTAGTCTATGAGTCACAAAAATATGGTCGACTCAGCTTAGTGTCGACTCGCGACTCTTGAGTCGCGGAGTCGCGACTAGTCACAACGCAGGCTCGACTTCTTCCGAGTCGCTGCCCCAGAGCGACTCGCATGAGTCGCGACTCGAAAACCATGTAATGCAGACACTACATACTCAATAATACTGAAACATGTTTGAAGGCTCTACAGTTACTACAAAACATCAACGACTTATTGACTGAATCAAGAAGGTGAAAATCATGAGGCCAATGGTTCACACCATTTTGCAGACCTAAATATATGCATTTGCTCTAGTAGGAGACATGGACAACAACACACATCCACAGATAAGTCCTGAACTTCTTCCTCCCAGTTTGTTCAAGATATTATCCCAAGTTCCATAATGGAAGGTACGACTGTATGAGAGCCCCATTTAATTTACAGATAACTGCAATGGTACTTACAAGTACATCGTAGTACACAACCAGACAACATTCCAAGAATTTTGCCCTAGCTAAATATTTCTTTGTGATGGCTCCCATGTTTGTTCAAGCAGAAAATGTTAAATTGGATTGAGGCATCTACATGTCTCTTTACCAAAAAATACTCGAGCAATGTATACAGAAAAGGACATAGCTGGACAATGTAACTCAAGAGGGCCAATATTAAGTTCTACAAGATCTGTCGTACAATAATGATGCAAAAGTTAGTACCTGAATTGAAGGATTGCATGTTAACATAAGGGAAATGCCCAAGCCATCGAATGCCTCAAGCCAAGTACCTTCCGCGAGAGTTGCTCGCAGCCCTTTGGACTTTCCGAAAGCACTTGTTTGCATTCTAGAAGATGCTGTATCTAATGGCTGAAATGGTGAGAGAAACGAGTATAAGATCAGGCAGCTAAAACTGTTTTTCAAGAATCTATAAGATTAGTTACCTGTGTCACAACAACTGTGCAAGCACCAGCGGCGGCTGCAATCAGCAAGTTGGCTTTTGTTCCAATAGATTTAGCTCCACTCTTCTCCAGGTAGAGTCTTTTGAAATAGCTATAGCCATAAAAGTAAACAAACTGCGAAATGAAGGACTGGATATTCTTCGTCTTAAGGCCCTGATATAGGGACAAAAATTGCTTTTTCCTAATTGCTTCCCAAAAGACATCTGAAAGGTTCCTGAAAAGTCATGAGGCCAGTTAGTTTGTACAATGGAGTAACTAGAGAAGTTCAATGTATATGATGAAAAGGAATTTTATGCTAGAGATGTAACAGCATGCAGTGAAATCAAAAAACATAAAGGGGAAGACATACTAGATGAAAAGATAAATTTTCATAAGCTCAAAACCTTTTAAATATTTTTTAGAGCACACAAATGCAGCCAATTGAACATCTCAACTAGCCAAAATATTTAAGGCCAACACATCTCTCTTAGTAGTGCATGAGAATATATTGTTTATGGTAAATGTCTTCACATTTCAGTTACTACTAGGTCTAGGTGATTGGCAAGGAAACACCTTCACGGGTATGATCCTTTTATTTTGGCTAAACTACTTCCCTTGGCAGCTTCACAAATTACAACAATGATTCATCTCACTATTTGTAGAGCTTGTAAGGAATCAACCCAACCCCTGTTGCTTGGAACTGAGCCGTGAGCTCCTTCCTTATTTAACAACCTGAAGTAATTATGCATACAGATTTGTACAATTTCTAGATTAAGCGAACTCCTTGCGAATTAACAGTCCTAGCAACTTGTGCAAAGACCATTAACTGTTTGCCCTTCACCAAACAAAAAACTTGGGCCTAAGGAGATATTGATTTACTGAATTCACGATAGGGTTAAGTGGAAACCAGCCCGTCCACGTCTAACGCAGGATGGATATTCCTAGGTGGCAGGATGATCCACGGAGGATCCCAAGCATCGTCTGCGGAATCCAGTCCCCCAGATCCGAACTCGCACTCAATCGAGCACCCAAATTCCAGTCCTGGAGCCGGCGATCAGCTTATGTCCAGACGGGCAGCAGGCACCAGCAATCCGCAACGGAATCAAGGAGGGGGGCCGGCCCAGGGGAAGGGGGGAGAGGGGAGCAGGAGGGACTGGCTGACCTGTACTTGTGCGCGCCCTGGTCCGTCTGGACGTCGGCCTGGAACTTGGTCTTGCAGGTGTCGAGCGGGTAGAGCACGGTGGTGCTGACGAGCGCGCCGACGGCCCCCGACGCCGCCTCGGCCAGGCTGTCCCAGTCCACCCCGCCGCCGCCGTCCTCCCCCTCCATGGCGGCCGACGAGATCCCCCGAGCCCGACTCCGAGAGGAATCTCTGCAAGGCAAGGCAGTCTCTCCCTCTCCCTCCTCGGAGCTCTCGGCTGGCTGCTAGTCTGTTGCTGGGTCCAAGCTGCCTGTAAGTAGTAATAATCGGCGGGCGTACCTTCCAGCGAGGAGGGAGGGAGGGAGGGAAAGGGGGTGTGTGTAGGCAGGAGGAGGAGTAGGAGAAGAGGGAGACGTGACGGCAGAGGAGGGCCAGCGTGGCGGCTGCGAGCCAGCCAGGCCACTACGAGTCACGTACCCACGGCTGCACGACACGGCACGGCACGCCGGTCTGGTTTCGCTGACCGTTTCGGGGCGGGGTATCTGGCTGGTGCGTCCCAGTATCTCCGCGGTACGTTGGAACGAGCCGTTTGGGTTTTCCGTTGGGGTGGGTGGGTGGTGGCGCCATGGATCGATCGTGCGCCCGAGCACCCGAGCTCCAGTGGCCTGTGGGTGTGGGTGGGTGGAGACGGCGAGGACGACCGGAAGGGACCTGCCGGGCGCGAGGGCCTCTGCTCTGCTGGCCCGTCGTCGGTCTTTGGTCAGTCCGCCATCTTCCACACTTGGACGACACTAGTCGGAGGGGCTCGCTCGCCACGTGAACCTCGTGCCCGCTTCTGCGTTTTTTTTTAACATCAGACACAAGCGCTTATATACACGCGTATACACTTACCCCCTACCCTTATGAGCACCTCTGAAAAATTGTGCCGGCATATCATCTTGAGATTTACGAAGTCACCATAAGCGTCTCGTCGTCGACGAAAACATCTCCTCCCGCTGAATGCGCATCGCCGAAAATCCTGAAATAAATCTAGAAATAAATGCGAGCACCAAAATTTAAACCTTAGTGAGATGGGGATACTACAGTCCCTCTAATCATCCAACCCCAGGTTGGTTCACGTTGGACTGCTCTCTTCCTGCTGCACGGACGCGGCAATCGGATGGTGTGTGGGCAAGGGACGGGACTGACCTTAGGTGCGATTTGCGCCCCCTCCCCTTGGTATGTTTGCAACGCACCTCTGCAAATGCCCACGCTGCCAGTGCAACCAGAAGGCTCCTAGGTCCTCAACTTTCTTCTCCTTTTTTTTCCTTTTGCGGAAGGGTCGAAGGTTCGTATATTATATCAAATCGGCCCTTACAAAAAACTTCCATCGAAGAATAAGAAACTGCAAGCAGGTATTTAAAGAAAATCAACACCGTCTTTCTTCCGCCTCTGTCTCAATGGAGCAATTAACATACGAGCTTGACGACACATCGGCTGGGAAGTCCTCGACGTAGACCAGAAGATGTTGACGGCCACGATCTACACAAACCGCAAACCCTGAGAAGCTAGCACAGAGTAGGGCCCAAAGATAATCCCAACTCCGGCCAAACAGGGGGGGGGGGGGCACAAACCTCGCAAGTTCCTCTACAAAGCACCATCTCGATGAGCTTCATCGGACGAAGAAGGAAACCGAAAAGAAAAATATATGTCGCAACATCTTCCCCTTCGTGGGAGGAAGCCGGTCACCTAAAACAAAAATGAAGACAAAAACGAGGCCCGAATTCTGGCCCTGGATGAAGCTTCACGTGTGCTCCGTCGATGCCAAACAACATCACCAGAATGACGATAAGACGGTGAGGTCTTGCTCGTCCCTGATTGATGAGGACATGACTATCTTGGATACGACAAAAAATATTGCATACATGTGTATTTGTGAGGTGATTTCTAATGCAAACTATGCAATAATTTATGTCATCCAGGACAAAAAATACTTCACAAACTTCTGTGTCATGTCTAATTGCAGGTGTATGGGACATTTGTACAATCCACATATGGAGATAAGTGAAAAAGAGAAGTTTAGGTGTTGTTTAAAAAGTCCTCTCACGTCATTTTTGGGCCAAGAGAAGATAGAGTCCAAGTCTCTCACGTCCTGAATTCAGATTCGAACTGCACAAACATACCTGACTCAAAATGCAAAGAACTCTTTCATACGGACTACGAATTGGGTGATTCTTTTTTTGTTGGAAATTAGATTTCGTGCTCTTTCCAACCCAATTGGATTCACCTTAAAATTCGTCCGGAGCGTTGAGTTATCGACGAAATAATCTGATGATGCAGCAGAATCCGAGTCAAACTACAAGTCCAAAGGTGTTGCATTACCTTCACTTCGGCCCATGAGCCTTGTACGACCTAGGGTTAGTTTTAGGATGCCTTGGGGCGTCCTCCCACCTCCTTGGCCGCCACCCCTTGCTCCTATATAAGTAGATCCATCTAGTAGCTTTTTTCTTGGGTTTTGTTTAGATTAAAAGTTCTCCATAGCTACAACTTCGCGTACTTCCTTTGTGTTCAATGACCAGACCAAGACGTCACAGAACCCCACCTTGATCAATAAAGTTTTCATCTTATATTCGCAATATCCAAATTGCAATCTTAGTTTCTTGCTTGTTCTTTGTTTGCTTGCAGGAAATAGACCTTCGTGGTCAGGTTGATCGTGCTCCGACGTGGTCAATAACCCCTCGGAAGTTGATTTAGCGATTGCTAAGCCGCGATGTCTTCGTACGTTCGTAGTCGGATCGTCAAAGCCGACTCCCAGAGAAAATGATAGCTATCTCATCGAAACATCGGGACACCTTCGCCTCTATAACCGATGGCGTCATGGCCTCGCCACCGCCAGTCAGACACTTAGACTTAACCTTAACTAAAGTCCCCTTGATTGGCGCCATGGCCTCGTTATCACCAGTCAGACACATCGACTTAACCTTAACTAAAGCCCCCTGGTTGGCGCCATGGCCTTGCCACCACCACCCAGACACTTAGACTTGACCTTAACTAAAGCTCCCTGATTGGCGCCAAAAGGCATCCTGGGACTCTGAGAAAACCTAGCCATCATTGTTTTGCATGAGATCATGTGTGTGTGTTCGGTTACATTTAAAACCAAAATACAATTTCAAATTGAAACGGGCTCTCTCAACCTTGGCTGCCAGATATGCCAAATTTTGATGGATCACATTCTCAGCCATTGTATCTGCAATGTCATCATCTACTCTAGTGGCAGCATGACTTCCGTGTCAGGAACCATGCACCGGATAACCATTGTTCTTTGAGGGGGCTTAAGTTTTTTTATCTGAAATTTCATTTAGTTTCAAGTTGCGCCGGGTAGGAATCGAATGAAAAGTTCAGTTAGTATATGTTTCTTATATTTGTGTGGTTATATTTTTTGTGTGAAATAAATTTGTTTCTTGCATAGTTGTATTATTTACCTGCAAAAAGAAAGTATAGCTATATTATTACATACACCTAAGCTAGATCTTATTTATGAAAGCAGATTATTTATTTCTATTGCATTCAACCTTATTTATCTCTAATGTGTTATTGAGATGAGATATTTTGAATACTTTATAGAAAAATGCATTATCTTCAAAACAAATCTAAAATCCCAAATTTATATCAGTTAACATATATAACCAACCAAAAAAAACTTGTTTATATATAGCCCCCAAGTACATGCGTATAATTCCATGAAAAATCATGCAAAATACTACCTCTGTACCAAAATATTGGACATCTTTGTAAAATGTCTTATAGTTTGATAAGGAGGGAGTACTTAAATGCTACCATGTGAATTATGACAACGAGAAGTTTAGTTTTAGAATTTTCTGTTCGAACTGAAGCAGGAATCAACAACTCAAAAAAACAGCAATTGTTTTACCTTCAAACTTAATCACGTGCCACTGCACCAGAGTGATGCGTTGGTCGGAGCAGCAACCAGGTGGCCCTAAGGACTCGCTGCTTCCACCTGGGTTGGAAAAAGCAGCCTTTCGCGTGCGCGACGCCGAAGAGGACACTGACAACACTGGTATGTCGGACCTCATAGTCGTAGTAGATACGGCAAATTTCATGTTTTGACCCTTTTCTTGTCTTATTTCGATATTTGACCCATGTTTGATTTTTTTTTTAAATCTGACCATTTTGCCTACTGCCAGGGACAGTGGCGGTAGGTCCCCACAGCCTACCGCTGTCGACCGTGGCAGTAGGTGTCGAGACGGCGACAAACGACCATCAGCTCGGGCTGACGTGGAAAAGGAACCTACCGCCAGACCATCTGGCGGTAGGATTCGAACACCTACCGCCAGGGACCCTACGGGTAGGGTCCTGGGGTGGATAAGGTTGGAGGGGCTGGTGTGTAGGCCCCACCAGCATGCTTCTTCCCCACTCTTCTTCTTCCCCGCGGTGAGCTCCTCCCCTCTCTCTTTCCCCCACCCAAACACCCCCCTAGACCCACTCCACTTGCTTGAGGTTTCACTGGTGGATCCGGAGCATTTTCATCCCCCAAGGTACCTCTCCCACTTTCCCTCATTTTGATTGGTTGAATTCTTGGTTTTGTGTGCTTTAGCTCAATTTATTGCAAACACTAGATGTTGATTTTGTTGTGTGCATTTATGATGCATTTATGACACATTTATGATGCATTCATGGCTATCTTTGTGCTTGTGCTTGCCTAGGGTTAGGGGTTATAGTGGTAATGTGAGGGGATAGTGTTAGGGTTAGTGTTAGTGTTAGTTTTAGGGGTTAGGGTTAGGGGTTAGGATTATAGTTATGGTTGTTGGGGAACGTAGCATGCAATTTCAAAAAAAATTCTATGCTCACACAAGATCTATCTAGGAGATGCATAGCAACGAGAGGGGGGGAGTGTGTCTACGTACCCTAGTAGACCGAAAGCGGAAGCATTTGACAACGCGGTTGATGTAGTCGAACTTCTTCTCGTTCCGACCGATCAAGTACCGAACGTACGATACCTCCGAGTTCTGCACACATTCAGCTCGATGACGTCCCTCAAACTTTTTATCCAGCAGAGTGTCGAGGAAGTAGATGAGTTCCGTCAGCACGACGGCGTGGTGACGGTGATGGTGAAGTGATCTGCGTAGGGCTTCGCCTAAGTACTACGAGAATATGATCGGAGGCATGAATTGTGGAGGGGGGCGCCGCACACGGCTAACAATAGTTGATGTTGTGTGTTCTAGACGTCCCCCTCCCCACATATATATATAGGTGGGAGAGGAGGAGAGGCAGCCAAGGGGCGCCCCAAGTAGGATCTGAATCCTACTTGGGGTTTCCCAAGTGGCGCCCCTCTTACCTTGTATAAACAAGGGGGAAGGAAAGGGGGGAGGGAAGGAAGGAGGAGTCCTACTCCACACTTTCCTTGCCCTCCCCTCTTTCCTTCACCTCCTCAAAGGGCTGGCATGTATAGGGGCACACCAGCCCCTTGTGGGCTGGTGTGTTCCCTCTCTTGGCCCATAAGGCCCATATCTTTGTCGTGGGTGCCGGAAGCTCCTTTCCGGTGACCCGATAAGTACCCGGTACCCTCCGAAACACTTCTAGTGTCCGAATACCACTGTCCTATATATCGATCTTTACCTCTCGACCATTTCAAGACTCCTTGTCATGTCCGTGATCACATCCGGGACTCCGAACAACATTCGGTCACTGATATGTCTCCAACGTATCTATAATTTTTGATTGCTCCACGGTGTTATATTATCATCTTGAATGTTTTACAATCATTTTATAGTCATTTTATATCATTTTTTGGTACTAACCTATTGACATAGTGCCCAGTGCTAGTTGCTATTTTCTACTTGTTCTTTACATCGCAGAAAATCAATACCAAACGGAGTCCAAATACAGTGAAACTTTTTGTGGATTTTTTTTGACGAGAAGACATCCAGTGGGCCAAGAAAGTACCCGAGGGGAGCTCCGAGGGGAGCACAACCCACTAGGGCGCGCTTGGAAGCCCAGGCGCACCCAGGTGGGCTGTGCCCACCTTGGTGGCCTCCTGCACCGCCTTTTTGCTCCATAAATACCCCAATATTCCAGAAACCCTAGGGGAGTCGACGAAAATCAATTCCAGCCGCCGCAAGTTCTAGAAACACCCGATCCAATTTAGACACCATCATGAAGGGGTTCATCATGTCCATTGGTGCCTCTTCGATGATGCGTGAGTAGTTCTTTGTAGACCTACGGGTCCGTAGTTAGTAGCTAGATGGCTTCCTCTCTCTCTCTTGATTCTTAATACAATGGTCTCTTTTAGATCCATATGATGTAACTCTTTTTGCGGTGTGTTTGTTGGGATCCGATGAACTTTGAGTTTATGATCAGATCTATGTTTTTATCCATGAAAGTTATTTGAGTCTTCTTTGATCTCCTTTATGCATGATTGCTTATAGCCTCGTATTTCTTCTCCGATATTTGGGTTTTGTTTGGCCAACTTGATCTATTTATCTTGCAATGGGAAGATGTGCTTTGTGATGGGTTCCATCTTACGGTGCTTGATCCCAGTGACAAAAGGGGAAATGACACATATGTATCCTTGCTATTAAGGATAACAAGATGTGGTCTATTTCTACATAAATAGATCTTGTCTACATCATGTCATCGTTCTTATTGCATTACTCTATTTTTCCATGAACTTAATACACTAGATGCATGCTGGATAGCGGTCGATGTGTGGAGTAATAGTAGTAGATGCAGGCAGGAGTCGGTCTACTAATCTTGGATGTGATGCCTATATAATGATCATTGCCTGGATTTCGTCATGAGTATTTGAAGTTCTATCAATTGCCCAACAGTAATTGTTTTCCCACCGTTTGACATTTTTCTCGAGAGAAGCCACTAGTGAAACCTACGACCCCCGGGTCTCTTCTTATCGTATTTGCCTTTGCAATCTATTTTCCTTTGTTTTTATTTTCAAATCTATTAAACCAAAAATTCAAAAATACCTTGCTGCATTAAATTTCATTTGCGATCTATTTATCCTATCTATCACAACTTTATCACGTCTTCTCGCCAATTTGAGGCATCGTTACCCAAAAGGGATTGAGAACCCCTTTAACACGCCAGGTTGCGAGTATTCGTTATTTGTTTACAGGGGTTGTTTACATTGTGTTGCTTGGTTCTCCTACTGGTTCGATAACCTTGGTCTCATCAGTGAGGGAAATACCTACTGTCACTGTGCTGCATCATCCCTTCCTCTTTGGGGAAATACCGACGTAGTTCAAGCAGGCATCAGTCACCAAATCACATAACTCATATAATACAATATCGTCATCAAACATTAAGCGTGCGGACCCTACGGGTTCGAGAACTATGTAGACATGACCGAGACACCTCTCCGGTCAATAACCAATAGCGGAACCTAGATGCTCATATTGTCTCCCACATATTCTATGAAGATCTTTATCGGTCGAACCGCTATGACAACATACATTATTCCCTTTGTCATTGGTATGTTACTTGCCCGAGATTCGATCGTCGGTATCTTCATACCTAGTTCAATCTCGTTACCGGCAAGTCTCTACTCGTTCTATAATGCACCATCCTGTAACTAACTCATTAGTTACTTTGCTTGCAAGGTTTCTTATGATGTGCATTACCGAGAGGGCCCTGAGATACCTCTTCGATACTCGGAGTGACAAATCCTAATCTCGATCTATGCGAACCCAACAAACACCTTTGGAGATACCAGTAGAGCATCTTTGTAATCACCTAGTTACGTTGTGATGTTTTGATGGCACATAAGACATTCCTCTGCTATCCGGGAGTTGCATAATCTCATAGTCGAAGGAATATGTATTTGACATGAAGAAAGCAATGGCAATAAAACTAAACGATCATAATGGCAATTAAGCTACCGAATGGGTCTTGTCTATCACATCATTCTCCTAATGATGTGATCCCGTTTATCAAATGACAACACATGTCTATGGTTAGGAAACTTAACCATCTTTGATCAACGAGCTAGTCTAGTAGAGGCTTACTAGGGACACAATGTTTTGTCTATGTATCCACACATATAACCATCTTTGATCAACGAGCTAGTCTAGTAGAGGCTTACTAGGGACACAATGTTTTGTCTATGTATCCACACATATATCAAGTTTCCGGTTAATACAATTCTAGCATGAATAACAAACATTTATCATGAAATAAGGACATATAAAATTACAACTTTATTATCGCCTCTAGGGCATATTTCCTTCAATCTCCCACTTGCACTAGAGTCAATAATCTAGTTCACATCGCTATGTGATTTACACCCAAAGAGTACTTAGGTGTGATCAAGTTTTGCTTGTGAGAGAGGTTTAGTCAACGGATCTGCCACATTCAGATCCATATGTATTTTGCAAATTTCTATGTCTATGATGCTCTGCATGGAGCTACTCTAGCTAATTGCTCCCACTTTCAATATGTATCCAGACTGAGACTCAGAGTCATCTGGATTGGTGTAAAAGCTTGCTTCGACATAACTCTTTATGACAAACTCTTTAGCATCTCCATAATCGAGAAACATTTCCTTAGTCCTCTTAGGTAACTAAGGATAATTTTGACCGCTGTCCAGTGATCTACTCCTAGATCACTATTGTACCATCTTGCCAAAACTCATGGCAAGACACATAACAGGTCTGGTACACCGCATGACATACTTTATAGAACCTATGACTGAGGCATAGGGAATGACTTTCATTCTTTCTCTATCTTCTGCCATGGTCGGGCTTTAAGTCTTACTCAACTTCACACTTTACAATACAGGCTAGAACTCCTTCTTTGACTGATCCATTTTGAACTCCTTCAAAATCTTGTCAAGGTGTGTGCTTTGTGAAAGTCCTATTAAGCATCTTGATCTATCTCTATAGATCTTGATGCCCAATACATAAGTAGCTTTACCGAGGTCTTCTATTGAAAATTACTTATTCAAGTATCGTTTTATGCTATCCAGAAATTCTATATCATTTCCAATCAACAATATGCCATCCACATATAATGATAGAAATGCTATAGAGCTCCCACTCACTTTCTTGTAAATACAGGCTTCTCTAAAAGTCTGTATAAAACCATATGCTTTGATCACCTCATCAAAATGTATATTTCAACTCCGAGATGCTTGCACCAGTACATAGATGGATCGCTGGAGCTTGCACACTTTGTTAGCACCTTTAGGAATGACAAAACCTTCTGGTTGCATCATATACAACTCTTCTTTAAGAAATATCCATTTAAGGAATGCAGTTTTGACATCCATTTGCCAGATTTCATAAAATGTGGCAATTGCTAACATGATTCGGACGGACTTAAGCATCGCTACAGTCGAGAAAGTCTCATAGTAGTTAACCCCTTGAACTTGTCAAAAAACCTTTTGTGACAAGTCGAGCTTTGTAGATAGTAGCATTACCTTCAACGTCAGTCTTCTTCTTGAAGATCATTTATTCTCTATGGGTTGCCGATCATCGGGCAAATCCACCAAAGTCCACACTTTGTTCTCATACATGGATCCTATCTCAGATTTCATGGCCTTAAGCCATTTATCGAAATCTGGGCTCATCATAGCTTCTTCATAGTTCATAGGTTCGTCATGGTCAAGTAACATGACTTCGAGAACAGGATTACCGTACAACTCTGGTGCGGATCATGCTCTGATTTACCTACAAGGTTTAGTAGTAACTTGATCTGAAGTTTCATGATCATGATCATTAGCTTCCTCTCTAGTTGGTGTAGGCATCATGGGAACGGATTTCTCGGATGAGCTACTTTCCAAATTGAGAGAAGGTACAATTACATCATCAAGTTCTACTTTCCTCCCACTCACTTCTTTTGAGAGAAACTCCTGCTTTAGAAAGGTTCCATTCTTGGCAACAAAGATCGTGCCTTCGAATCTGTGGTAGAAGGTGTACCCAATTGTTTCCTTAGGGTATCCTACGAAGACGCACTTCTTCGATTTGGGTTCGAGCTTATCAGGCTGAAGCCTTTTGACATAAGTGTCGCAACCCAAACTTTATGAAACGACAACTTAGGTTTATTGCCAAACCATAGTTCATACTGTATCATCTCAACGGATTTAGACGGTGCCCTATTTAACGTGAGTGCAGTTGTCACTACAAAAAAAGACACATCCATGACATTTTGGGCCGAACGAATTTTTTTCTTGTCATACTTATGACACTTCTATGACGATAATTGTGACAAAACCTAGTATCATCATAGATGTGGTGGGCTCCTACTTCTATGACAAAAAATCATGACAAAAAATGGGCTTTTCATCCTGGGCGGGCCGGAGACGCAGTTGCATGACATTATCTGGGCCGTGCATGATGGAAAAAACCATGGTAGAAGCGAGGGCGAGGAAAATATCGGGGAGTTCCTGGTTACGGTGGGTGGTCGGGGGTTGAGCAATGCGCGTTTCTCTCGTACACATACGCACATGGGTGTGAGGCATTAGGCTCTAACTGAACCCAAGCAAGGCGTCACCTAACTAAACCCGAGCGATTGCACTGCAGACTACGCGTTATTGAACCCGAGCGATCGATCGATGGCTGTTAACTGAACCTGATCAGCGATTCCTTCGCTACTGCTGCTAACTGAAGCCGATCGATGTTGCCTCTGGATGAACAGTGAGCATTGTTCGGGGGGTTTGGATGAAGAGTTCCCGGTGGGGGTTAGATGAACAGGACCCCATGGTATTACCGCTGGATGAACAGGACCCCGATTGATCAAGCTGGGTGGGCGTGGATGAACAGGACCCCGTGGAGGGCTGGATGAATAGGACCCCGTGGAGGAAAGGTTGAACAGTAGCCGGTGGAGGGCTGGTTGAACAGTAGCCTGTGGAGGGGTGGTGGAACAGGACCCCATGGAGAGGGCTGGTTGAACAGTAGCCGGTGGAAGAGCGCGCGGTGGAGGCTGGATGAACAAGAGCCCGTGGATGAACAGTCGCAGGTGGAGGCTGGAGGAGGTCGACGGTGGATGAACAGTAGCCCGTGGAGGCTGGAGGAGGTCGACGGTGGAGATGAACAATATCTCGTGGAGTCCCGTTTTGCGGTACGCCACACCCCTCCCGATGAATAGGACCCTAGTTTTGACCGTAGGAGGTCCAACAGAAGTCCGTTTCCTCCGTTTGCGGTACGCCAGACCCCTCTCGATGAACAGGATCCTGTTTCGACCGTGGCCGGTCGAACACAAGGCCGTTTCCTCCGTTCCGCGGTGCGCTAGGCCTCATTTCCATCAGCTGTTCAGTCCAAGCCGGTTGGCTGCTGATGAACACGATGTATTCCAACCCAGTCGGTTACCTCCCGATGAACAGGACATTGTTTCCCCGTTCCGACCAAGCCGGTTTGCTGCCCGATGAACAGGACGCCGTTGCTGCCGTCCGTTGCCTCTCCATGTACACAAGCCCTGGCTATCCATATATATATATGCACGAGTACTTGCTTGAGACCCCGCCCATATGTATGTACGTGGCTGTATGTTCTTTCTTGCACCCTAGCCGTTGTACGTACGTGTACATGCTACGTGCGCGCCACTACTACGACATGTGCCCTTCCTTACACGGCCATGGTTCATCGATGTAGCCCGCAGACAGATCGATCGTATGTACGTATACGTTCGCGACCAGAATGACAATGCTACATATGCTTCGACCAGGTGGGTCCCGACTGTCAGGCACTTCCTTGTGTGCGAAGATGTAGCTGGCGGGTCCCAGCAGTCAGGGGGCGTATCATTTTTTTGCCCGTAATATGGACACACTTCCTTGTGTGCGAAGATGTAGCTGGTAGGTCCAAGCAGTCAGGGGGGAAATGTTTTTTTGTGAAATACGGTGGCCCGTCCGGTGGGTCCCTGCTGTCAGGTGGAGGAATCATTATTTTCCGCGTAATAAGGAGGCTCTTCCTTGCTGCGGTCGTGGACCCAACTGTCAGCCTCTCCACGTACAGTACTCTCCCGATGGAAGTCAGCCATTGACCACATTGACCACGCCACGCCGAGAGCACCAAGGCGGTGGACGACGGCGAGGCCTAGGAAGGGGACGACGCGGAGCTGGGAAATACGCAACAGTGGATGCTCATGCGGAGAGGAGTACGAGGGTTCACTGGTTCGGCTGCAGTGTGAGGTTGTCATCGCTGCAGAATAACAGGGGTTGTGGATGAGTGGAGGGATGGCCTGGCCAGCGGTGGGAGTAGTAGGGGGCGGTGAGGCCTCCACGGCAACAGAGCCGACCACGGGAGGCAGGAGCAGGCAGCATGACCGGGGCTGCTTTGGGCGGCTGGAGCAAGAAGACCGGAGGTTGAAGAAGCACAACAGCCGTTGGATGGACATCGTACGATCACCGCAGCTAGAATCGTTTATATTAACTAAGTTGACAAAGCCCTTGGCATGCGTCAACTTAGTAGGCCCATAGGCCAGCTTCTGAAACGGTGCACCCCAGATGTCAGGGGGAGGACTCATTTTTTGGGTGGGTGAAGCTAGAATATCTGAGATTGAAGAAGAAGCACGCCATCCGTTGGATGGACATCCAACAGCCACTGCTGCTAAAACCGTGTGTTGACTATAAGTTGACAAAGCCTTGCATACGCGTCAACTTATTTTTTTTTGAGGGGACGCGTCAACTTAGTAGGCCCACAAGTGTGTGGCAGAGAACTTATAACCCATTTGAGATTTGTAAGAATATATAGCCCGTTTTTGAATTCTAATGGAATTTACTACAATCCATTTACAGTTTATTAAAAGTACAACCCATTTTCTAGCTAGGACACCGATTAATAATTTCAACCAACCGTTCAAAATAGAATTCAATAAAATTTCCCACATTTTGATGGGATCCAAAATATTTTTATCTCGAAATTTCTAGTCAGATTAAATAGAATTTCAATATAAATTTGTATTATGTAAAAATCCAACAAAACATTGCGCGCGCAACAATTAATGGAACTAAAATTTCCAAAATCCAAAAATAATATTTTATAAAGTAATTACGTGTTTGGTGCATTTTTTTATAGTTACTACCCAGTTTTTATAATTACATCCTATTTATTATTTCTTAAAGCCCATTTTCTTGTTAAGCCTAATGCATCCCTCTTAGGAAAGATTTGCAGCCCAGCGGGGCGGAGAATAACAAGTTGACCTTGCCTGGGTATTCCTAAAAAAAAGTATAGCTGGACTAGCCATTTTCAGCTTGGAAAAAATTAATATCTAGGCTAGATATCTGGCCTGGGCTAGACGGGCCAGAACCCGCCTAGTTAATACCCTGCTCTCCTATGAACAACAACGAAAACATCGCTCAAGAAAAACTTTGCAGTGCTCACACCTCAAAAACACAAATACTGCTCGAGCTGCTTGGTCCCAACTGTCGGCCGCTCCTTGTGCAATTCTCTCGTTTATTGACTACATAGGTTGATAATGGTGTGGAACTGTGATGTCAGGAAACCAGGAGGGAGCAAAAAAAATTATAGTTGTATATAATAAGGAGGCACTTGCGTACGTGCGGCTATGGCCCTGGTGGTTCCCCACTGTTATCCTCTCCAAGTAAAGTCATCTCCTCATTCCTCATGTCCGTTGACCATGTTGACAATGCGAGACGGTGGCACCACGGCAAGCGCAACAACTCGAAGGACAACGGAGAGGGCCTTGCGGGCCCTACGGATGGTCTGATACAGCGCCTGCTGCTTATTCAGGAAGCCAGGATCATAGGACCACATGTCCTCAACGGCATTATCGTTCGCTTGTTCACCGGTGCTCGTTGAGGAGACGGAGGTTGCAGCACAGGTCCTCCTGCGCCAGTAGCTCTTCCGCCATTAGGGCGTCAAAGTGTGGCTGCACCTGCTCTATGGTGAACACGGCATGAACCGGCGGCAGTGGCGCCGACTCCTGGTCGGAAGCTACGTCCATCGCCTGATTGTCATCGCTCAGCTCGGCGAGCTCGCTGGCGAGCAAGCATGTCCGGCTGCTGGACCGACCCACTCCCTAGCACGAGTCTGACTGCCCTGGCCAACCTAGACCGCCTCCCTCGCCCGCGCACGCTTTCCGCCCGAAACGATCAGCGCCATCCGCCCCGCTTCCAGGTGCAGGCGATTGCTCCGCCTTCAAACGACACAAGTGTCGTCCGTCCATCCGTATGCTGCCCACATTAATGATACGCAGTTGCTACATCTTGAGCTCGCATTGGTTTTCCTTGAAGAGGAAAGGGTGATGCAGCAATAGTAGCGTAAGTATTTCCCTCGGTTTTTGAGAACCAAGGTATCAATCCAGTAGGAGGCTCCTCAAAAGTCCCACGCACCTACACAAACAAACAAAGAACTCGCAACCAACGCAATAAAGGGGTTATCAATCCCTTCACGGCCACTTGCGAAAGTGAGATCTGATAGAGATAGTATGATAAGATAAATATATTTTTGGTATTCTATAATAAGATTGGAAAAGTAAAGATGCAAATAAAAGTAGATTGAAAGCTTATATGATAAGAGATAGACCCGGGGGCCATAGGTTTCACTAGCGGCTTCTCTCGAGATAGCACAAGTATTACGGTGGGTGAACAAATTACTGTCGAGCAATTGATAGAAAAGCGAATAATTATGAGATTATCTAGGCATGATCATGTATATAGGCATCACGTCCGCGACAAGTAGACCGACTCCTGCCTGCATCTACTACTATTACTCCACACATCGACCGCTATCCAGCATGCATCTAGAGTATTAAGTTCATAAGAATAGAGTAACGCATTAAGAAAGATGACATGATGTAGAGGGATAAACTCATGCAATATGAAATAAACCCCATCTGTTTATCCTCGATGGCAGCAATACAATACGTGCCTTGCAACCCCTATTGTCACTGGGTAAGGACACCGCAAGATTGAACCCAAAGCTAAGCACTTCTCCCATTGCAAGAAAGATCAATCTAGTAGGCCAAACCAAACTGATAATTCGAAGAGACTTGCAAAGATAACTCAATCATACATAAAAGAATTCAGAAGAGATTCAAATATTTCTCATAGATAAACTTGATCATAAACCCACAATTCATCGGATCTTGACAAACACACCGCAAAAAGAGTTACATCGAATAGATCTCCACAAGAGAGGGGGAGAACATGGCATTGAGATCCAAAAAGAGAGAAGAAGCCATCTAGCTAATGACTATGGACCCGAAGGTCTATGGTAAACTACTCACAACTCATCGAAGGGGCTATGGTGTTGATGTAGAAGTCCTCCGTGGTCGATTCCCCCTCCGGCGGAGCGTCGGCGAAGGCTCCAAGATGGTATCTCGCGGATATAGAAGGTTATGGCGGTGGAAATTGTTTTTCGTTGGCTCCCTGGATGTTCTCGGGGTACGTGGGTATATATAGGAGGAAGAAGTAGGTCGGTGGCCGCCCGAGGGGCCCACGAGATAGGGGGCGCGCCCTCCACCCTCGTGGCCGCCTCGGCTACTTCTTGGCTTGCACTCCTAGTCCTATGGATCACGTTCATTCCAAAAATCACGCTCACGAAGGTTTCATTCCGTTTGGACTCCGTTTGATATTCCTTTTCTTCGAAATACTGAAATAGGCAAAAAAACAGCAATACGGGCTGGGCCTCTGGTTAGTTGGTTAGTCCCAAAAATGATATAAATGTGTAAAATAAAGCCCATAAACATCCAAAAAGGGTAATATAATAGCATGGAACAATAAAAAATTATAGATACGTTGAAGACGTATCAAGCATCCCCAAGATTAATTCATGCTCGTCCTCGAGTGGGTAAATGATAAAAATAGATTTTTTGATGTGCAATGCCACCTAGCATAAATCTCAATGTAATTTTCTTTATTGTGGCATGAATGTTCAGATCCAAATGATTCAAAATCAAAGCTCTTATTGATAAAAGAAATAGCAATACTTCAAGCATACTAATCAAAGCAATCATGTCTTCTCAAAATAACATGGCTAAAGAAAGTTCATCCCTACAAAATCATATAGTTAGGCTATGCTTCATTTTCGTCACACAAAAATGTTCCCAAATTCTACACCCCTGATGACAAGCCAAGCAATTGTTTCGTACTTAAATAATCTCAAACTTTTTCAACTTTCACGCAATACATGAGCGTGAGCCATGGATATAGCACTATGGGTGGAATAGAATATGATGATGGGGATTGTGTGGAGAAGACAAAAAGGGGAAAGTCTCACATTGACGAGGACAATCAACGGGCTATGGAGATTCCCATCAATTGATGTCAACATGAGGAGTAGGGATTGCCATGCAACAGATGCACTAGAGCTATAAATGTATGCAAGCTCAACAAAAGAAAACTAGTGGGTGTGCATCCAACTTGCTTGCTCATGAAGACCTAGGGAATTTTGAGGAAGCCCATCGTAGGAATATACAAGCCAAGTTCTATAATGAAAAATTCCCACTAGTATATGGAAGTGACAACATATGAGACTCACTATATGAAGAACATGGTGCTACTTTGAGGCACAAGTGTGGAAAAAGAGATAGTAACATTGCCCCCTTTTTATTTATTTTATTTTTTTCTTTTTTGGGCCTTTTTTTGCCTTTCTTTTTTTTCTTTTTTTCTTTTTTTTCTTTGGCCTTTTTTTGGCCTTTCTTTTTTTCTTTGGGAACAATGCTCTAATAATGATGATCATCACACTTTTATTGATTTACAACACATGAATTACAACTCAAAACTAGAACAAGATATGACTCTATATGAATGCCTCCAGCGGTTTAACGGTATGGGCAATGAATCAAGAGTGACATGTATGAAAAATTATGCAAAGTGGCCTTGCCACAAATACAATGTCGACTACATGATCATGCACTGGCAATATGACAATAGTAATGCGTGTGATGATGGTAAACGGAATGGTTGAAAGTTGCATGGCAATATATCTCGGAATGGCTATGGAAATGCCATAATAGGTAGGTATGGTGGCTGTTTTGAGGAAGATATAAGGAGGTTTATGTGTGATAGAGCGTATCATATCACGGGGTTTGGATGCACCGGCGAAGTTTGCACCAACTCTCAAGGTGAGAAAGGGCAATGCACGGTACCAAAGAGGCTAGCAATGAGGAAAGGTAAAAGTGCGTATAATCCATGGACTCAACATTAGTCAAAAGAACTCATATACTTATTGCAAAAATTTAGAAGTCATCAAAAACCAAGCACTACGCGCATGCTCCTAGAGGGATAGATTGGTAGGAAAGACCATCGCTCGTCCTCGACCGCCACTCATAAGGATGCACAATCCAAGGACACTTCATGTTTCAAATTTATTACACAACTTTAACCATACGTGCATGCTACGGGACTTGCTAACTTCAACACAAGCATTCTTTGAATTCATAATCACCCAACTAGCATGACTTTAATATCACTACCTCCATATCTCAAAACAATTATCAAGTATCAAATTGATCATAACACCCAATTCACTTCCTATGATAGTTTTTATTATACCCAACTTGGATGCCTACCATTCTAGGACCAATTTTATAACCATAGCAAATAACATGATGTTTTAAGAGACTCTCAAAATAATATAAGTGAAGCATGAGAGACTAGCACTTTCTACAAAATTAAGCCACCGCCATGCTCTAAAAGATATAACTGAAGCACTAGAGCAAAAACTATCTAGCTCAAAAGATATAAGTGAAGCACATAGAGTATTCTAATAAATTTCAATCAAGTGGGATTCTCCCAAAAGGTGTGTACAACAAGGATGATTGTGGTAAACTAAAAAGAAAAAAATAATATCATACATGAAGCTCCAAGCAAAACACATATAATGTGGTGAATAAAAATATAGCTCCAAGTAAAGTTACCAATGAACGAAGACGAAAGAGGGGATGCCTTCCCGGGGCATCCCCAAGCTTAGGCTTTTGGCTACTCTTGAATATCTTGGGGTGCCATGGGCATCCCCAAGCTTAGGCTCTTGCCACTTGATACGTCTCCAACGTATCTACTTTTCCAAACACTTTTGCCCTTGTTTTGGACTCTAACTTGCATGATTTGAATGAAACTAACCCGGACTGATGTTGTTTTCAACAGAATTGCCATGATGTTGTTTTATGTGTAGAAAACAAAAGTTCTCGGAATGACCTGAAAATCCACGGAGGCAAGTTTTGGAAAATATAAAAAATACTGGCAAAAGAATCAAGACCAGGGGGCCCACACCCTGTCCACAAGGGTGGGGGTCGCGCCCACCCCCCTAGGCGCGCCCCCTGTCTCGTGGGCCCCCTGAGGCTCCACCGACCTCAACTCCAACTCCATATATTCTGTTTCACGGAGAAAAAATCAGAGAGAAAGTTTCATCGCGTTTTACGATACGGAGCCGCTGCCAAGCCCTAATCTCTCTCGGGAGGGCTGATCTGGAGTCCGTTCGGGGCTCCGGAGAGGGAGATTCATTGCCGTCGTCATCATCAATCATCCTCCATCACCAATTTCATGATGCTCACTGCCGTGCGTGAGTAATTCCATCGTAGGCTTGCTGGATGGTGATGGGTTGGATGAGATTTACCATGTAATCAAGTTAGTTTTGTTAGGGTTTGATCCCTAGTATCCACTATGTTCTGAGATTGATGTTGCTATGACTTTGCTATGCTTAATGCTTGTCACTAAGGCCCGAGTGCCATGATTTCAGATCTGAACCTATTATGTTTTCATGAATATATGTGTGTTCTTGATCCTATCTTGCAAGTCTATAGTCACCTATTATGTGTTATGATCCGACAACCCCAAAGTAACAATAACTGGGATACTTCTCGGTGATGACCGTAGTTTGAGGAGTTCATGTATTCACTATGTGTTAATGCTTTGGTCCGGTTCTCTATTAAAAGGAGGCCTTAATATCCCTTAGTTTCCGCTAGGACCCCGCTGCCAGGGGAGGGTAGGACAAAAGATGTCATGCAAGTTCTTTTCCATAAGCACGTATGACTATATTTGGAATACATGCCTACATTACATTGATGAATTGGAGCTAGTTCTGTGTCACCCTATGTTATAGCTATTACATGAGGAATCGCATCCGACATAATTATGCATTACTGATCCAATGCCTACGAGCTTTTCACATCTTGTGCTTTGCTTATTTACTTTTCCGTTGCTACTGTTACAACTACTACAAAACTATTATCTTTACTTTTACCACTGTTACCATTACTATCATACTACTTTGCTACTAAATACTTTGCTGCAGATACTAAGTTATCCAGGTGTGGTTGAATTGACAACTCAACTGCTAATATTTAAGAATATTCTTTGGCCCCCCTTGTGTCGAATCAATAAATTTGGGTTGAATAATTTACCCTCGAAAGCTGTTGCGATCCCCTACACTTGTAGGTTATCAAGACTAATTTCTGGCGCCGTTGCCGGGGAACATAGCTCTATTCTTTGAGTCACTTGGGATTTATATCTGTTGATCACTATGAAGAACTTGAAAGACGAAAGAACCAAGATTTTGCCCTCAACTACAAGGGGAGGTAAGGAACTGCCATCTAGCTGTGCACTAGATTCTCCTTCTGTTATTAGTAAGCTTGCGACACCTAAACCTGCTACTGCTATGAATTCTGATATGTCGCATGTTATTGATGATGCCACTTCTGCTATGCATGATACTTATGATGAAACTACTTCTGTGCGTGATACCACTTTGCCATTAGGTGAATTTCTTGATGAACAACTTGCTAGGGTTAGAGAGAATGAAATTATTGAAGATGCTATTACTGATGATAGTGATGATGAAAGTTCTCCCCCTGATTATGAATTACCTGTTGTTCCTGAGGGTTATGTTATGGAAGAGGAAGCTGCTAGAGCTATCTTTGCTTGTAAAGATAGATATGATCTTAAAAAGTTATTAGCTAAATGGAAGCAGCAATCTCTTAATGCTAGAATGAAACCTGACCCTACTTTTGCTACTTCACCTATCTGTGTTACTGATAAGGATTATAAATTCTCTGTTGATCCTGAGATTTTTACTTTGGTTGAATCTGATCCTTTTTATGGCCTTGAATATGAAACTGTTGTGGCACATCTTACCAAGTTAAATGATATAGCCACCATGTTTACTAATGATGAGAAGTCTCGCTATTATTATATCCTTAAGATATTTCCGTTCTCATTAAAGGGTGATGCTAAGACTTGGTTTAATTGTCTTGATCCTGGTAGTGTGCATAGTCCCCAGGATATGAATTATTACTTCTCTACTAAATATTTCCCTGCTCATAAGAAACAAGCTGCCTTGCGGGAAATATATAATTTTGTGCAAATCAAAGAAGAGAGTCTCCCACAAGCTTGGGGGAGGCTTCTCCGATTACTTAATGCTTTGTCTGATCATCCTCTTAAGAAAAATGAAATACTTGGTATCTTTTATAATGGACTAGCCGATGCTTCGAAAAACTACTTGGATAGTTGTGCTGGTTGTGTTTTCAGGGAAAGAACAGTCGACCAAGCTGAATTACTATTGAATAATATGTTGACTAATGAAAATAATCGGACTCTTCCTGAGCCAATTCCTGAGGCAATTCCTGGACCAATTGAGCCAACTCCTGAGCCTATTCCTAAACCCACTCCGAAGAAGAGAGGTGTTCTATTTCTCAGTCCTGAAGATATGCAAGAGGCAAAGAAATCAATGAAAGAAAAAGGTATAAAAGCTGAAGATCTTAAGAATTTACCACCTATTGAAGAAATACATGGTCTGAATATACTGCCTGTTGAAGAACCACATTGTCTTGATAACCCGACACAGGTAGTAAAGGTAAATTCTCTCTATAGATATGATAAAGTTGAAATTCCGTCTACTAAATTTTATAGCCCATGCTTAGATGAATTTGATGACTTTATGGCTAGACAAGAAAGTTTTAATGCTTATGTTGGTAGAGAATTAAAGAACAATGCTTTCGAGATAGGACGCTTGAGTGATTATATGGCTAGAGTTAAAGGTGGACTTAAACTCATTAGCAAATATGCTTCTATGGTTGCTACTCAAGATGAGCAAGTACTTAAAGCTCAAGATGATTTGCTTGATGAATTAAATAATAAACCTGACTTTGCTGTTAGAGTGGCTACTAGAACTGGTAGAATGACTCAGGAACCTTTGTATCCTGAAGGCCACCCTAAGAGAATCGAGCAAGATCCTCAGAGAAATAACTTAGAGGCACATAGTTCTTCTAAAAAGAAGAAAAAGAAAAACGATAGGACTTTGCATGCTTCTAGTGAACCTGCTGTAGACACACATGAGAATCCCAATGATATCTCTGTTTCTGATGCTGAAACACAATCAGGTGATGAACATGAACCTAGTGATAATGTTAATGATAATGTTCATGTTTATGCTCAACCTAGCAAAAATAATGATGTAGAGATTGAACCTGCTGTTGATCTTGATAACCCACAATCAAAGAATCAACGTTATGATAAGAGAGATTTTGTTGCTAGGAAGCACGGTAGAGAAAGAGAACCATGGGTTCAGAAACCCATGCCCTTCCCTCCTAAACCATCCAAGACAAAGGATGATGAGGATTTTGAGCGCTTTGCTGAAATGATTAGACCTATCTTCTTACGTATGCGCTTAACTGATATGCTTAAAGTAAATCCTTATGCTAAATATATGAAGGATATCATTACAAACAAAAGAAAGATACCGGAAGCTGAAATTTCCACCATGCTTGCTAATTACACTTTTAAGGGTGGAATACCAAAGAAACTTGGAGATCTGGGGGTACCAATTATACCATGCTCCATTAAAAGAAATTATGTTAGAACTGCTTTATGTGATCTTGGAGCCGGTGTTAGTGTTATGCCTCTCTCTTTATATAGTAGACTTGAATTGAATAAGTTGACACCTACTGAAATATCTTTGCAAATGGCTGATAAATCAATTGCTATACCTGTCGGTATTTGTGAGGATGTGCCTGTTGTGGTTGTAAATGTCACTATCTTAACAGACTTTGTTATTCTTGATATTCCCGAGGACGATAGTATGTCGATTATCCTTGGTAGACCCTTTTTGAATACTGCAGGGGCTGTTATTGGTTGCAACAAAGGCAATGTCACTTTTCATGTTAATGGTAATGAGCATACGGTACACTTTCCGAGGAAACAATCCCAAGTTCATAGCATCAATTCTATTGGAAAAAGTCCAACTATCATTATTGGAGGTTTTGAATTTCCTCTCCCTACTGTCAAGAAAAAGTATGATATTCTTATTGTTGGGGATGTTCATATCCCCGTTGAGGTAACTTAGTGTTATTCGAAATTTCTCCGGTTTCGTGTTATTCGGAATGAGTTTGTTAACAAGACTTGATCAACCTTGTTAGTGGATTCATTTTGATGATCATGAGATGGATGAAATTAGAAGGCACAACCTTCTGTACCCTCTTTTTACTTTCTGTTATTTAGAATAAATAAAGCAAAAATAGTATTATCCATCTGTTTTTTGAATTATCCATGCAATACAAAATATTCTGAAAATAAAAGTGCTCCAAATGCCCTGCAAATTTAGTATGATTTTTTCTGGAATATTTGAGGATTTTAGGCACTAAAAACACTGCAGGAGGGGCAAGCACCAGGCCACGAGAGTGGAGGGCGCGCCCACACCCCCTAGGCGTGCCCCCCTGTCTCGTGGCCCCCTAGTGGCCCCCTCCACTTATGCCAGCACCCACACACTCCATCTTCTTCCAAAAAATCCCCATCCAGCTCAAGCACGAGTTCTAGCTCATTTTGCTGCGATTTTTGATCTCCTTGCTCAAAGCTCCATTCACAAAACTGCTTTGGGAGATTGTTGCTTGGTATGTGACTCCTCCATTGGTCCAATTAGTTTTTGTTCTAGTGCTTTATTCATTGCAAATTTTTACTGCATAGGTGACCATGTTCTTGAGCTTGCATGTTAAATTTATGAGGTCCCAAGTAATTCTAATGCATGATATAGGCTCTAGACACTTGTAGGAGTAGTTGCTATCAATCTTGTTTAGTTTTATTCACTTTTATTTTGAAGTTACTAAATTTCAGAAATTTTCAGAAAATGTTAAGGAGATTTTTGAGGGGCTCTTCTAGCCAAGGCTCCCAGGAAAAACAAGCTAAAGAGAAGGAAAAGGCCAAGTATAATCTTCCTCGCATAGCGGAAGTACGACCGTGTGAATGGCCATGTGACAACTTCTTGAGAGAAGCTGGAATTTATGAAGATTTTTATTCTTTGATCGAGAATGCAGGCCTCACCGATTTCCTCCACGACCGGATCGATCAGTATCTCTTACTCACCAATACTTTCATGCAAAACTTTTATTATTATCCTAAGAAGTCACCGCCTTCAGTATCATTTCATTTATATGATGAATTCAGGGAAATGTCTTTACGTAATTTTTCCGCGGTATGTAGGATACCCTTTGAGGGAAAATTAGAGGAACCACATCGTAGAGATGTGGATGGCTTTGTTAACACTATCACTGTAGGGGATCCAAAGAAGGGTTTCGATGCGAGGATCTCTAGCATACACTTTCCTGTTTTACGGTACTTTGCCATATTTGCTAGTAGATGCTTGATTGGTCATGGAAATAGTGGAAACTTCAATGTTCCTGATATTATTATTCTTCACCATGCCTTGTTTGGAGATAATAGTTTTAGTATGGGTGCCGTCATTGCTAAATGGCTAAGCCTGAATCATACAAAAGGCCCCATCTTTGGAGGTATCTATTCTGCACGTCTTGCTAGACATTTTGAGATACCTATTAGGCACCATGAGAAAGAGGAGACAAAATTGCCTCCTTACATTTTAGATTACAATAGCATGGTAGCACATGAGTTCATTGTTGACAACGAAGATAAGATGCTCTTGCATAACCTGAGATTTAATAAGAAATACAATGAGACTATTATTTTGCATGCGCCTCTATTGTTTGATTTGATTGCAGATAATTTGCTTGTCACATCGGAAGCAGTTTACGCTCATCGAGGCCAAGCATCCACTCCAGAATCTGAGCCTGAGCCAGAACCTGCACTGGACCCTTATCGTGCATCATCTTACCAGTGGGATCTGGAGGAGACGGCCAGCCAGTGGTATCCTGATTACACCCCTCAGTACACCGGGGAGAGTAGCCGCGGTACGTGGCATTAGACCAACTTAGGCCAAAAGCCTAAGCTTAGGGGAGTACGTATTTCTCACCGACTTTACATTCATGTTCACACACTATTCTAGTTGTCAGTGCTCATACTCTTTCATTGTATTATCCATGTTAGCTTAATTTTCTTTTTCTCGCTTTCTTCTTGTGTGTTTGATAAACCTTAAGAAAAACCAAAAAAATTAGTTAGTTTAATTTCCATGCTTGTAGTGGAAATTAAAATGAAAACCCAAAAAGATTTCTCGTTCTTCTTTTACTTGTTGGGAGCTTTCCCGTGTAACTAGTTTTCTTTTCTTTTCTTTCCTTTGGGGGTCGAGAGCACAAGACCATATTGAAAATGTTTAGTGGCTCTTATATGCATGGTTGTTTATTTAATTAGAGCCCATATTACTTGTCTTCTCTCTTGAGTTGAATGCTTGCAGATTCCAGCTTAGTCCAATGCACGTGCACTATTATTATTATACACATCGTTCGGTCGTGCAAGTGAAAGGCAATAATGACGATATATGATGGACTAATTGAGATGAGAGAAGCTGGTATGAACTCAACCTCTCTTGTTTTTGTAAATATGATGAGTTCATCGTTCCTGATTCAGCTTATTATGAAGTAAACATATTTGCAATGACATTTAGAGATTATAGTTGCTTGTGCCATGCTTGATTAGCTATGAGTTATAATGGTTTACCTTGCGTGCCAACATGCTATTAGAATGATTATGATGTGGTGTGATGGGATGGTATCCTCATTTGAATGAATTGAGTGACTCGACTTGGCACATGTTCACGCATGTAGTTGAACAAATCAACATAGCCTTCATGATATTTATGTTCATGGTAGATTATATCCTACTCATGCTTGTACTCGGTGTGAATTTATTTTAATGCGTGTTTATGACTGTTGTCGCTCTCTCAGTTGGTCGCTTCCCAGTCTTCTGCTAGCCTTCACCTGTACTAAGCGGGAATACTGCTTGTGCATCCAAACTCCTTAAACCCCAAAGTTATTCCAATGAGTCCACCATACCTTCCTATATGCGGTATTTACCTACCGTTCCAAGTAAATTTGTATGTGCCAAACTCCAGACCTTCAAATGAAATTTTGTTTTGTATGCTCGAGTAGCTCATGTTTCAACTAGGGCTGCCTATATCTTCCATGCTAGGTGGGTTATTCTCAAGAGAAGTGGACTCCGCTCCTCATTCACGAGAAAGGGCCCGTAACCGAGATGCCCAGTCCCATGATCCAAAAAGATCAAAGCAAATCAATATAATTAAACAAAACTCCCCTAGGGATGTTGTTAGTTGGAGGCACTCGTTGTTTCGAGCAAGCCATGGATTGATGCTTGTTGGTGGTGGGGGAGTATAAACTTTTACCATTCTGTTTGGGAACTGCCTATAATGCATGTAGTATGGAAGATACAACCATCTCATAGTTGTTGCATTGACAGTGAAAGTATGCCGCTCAAAATGTTATTCAATCTCTATTTTAAAATCGAGCTCTGGCACCTCTACAAATCCCTGCTTCCCTCTGCGAAGGGCCTATCTATTTACTTTTATGTTGAGTCATCATCCCTCTTATTAAAAGCACCCGCTAGAGAGCACACTATCATTTGCATTCATTACTATTGGTTTATATTGGGTATGACTTGACTGGATCTCTTTTACCATGAATTACAATGTTTAGTCAGTCCTTGATCTTTAAAGGTGCTCTGCATTTATGTTTTGCGGTCTCAGAAAGGGCTAGCGAGATACCATTTTGTTATATCATATTATGATTGTTTTGAGAAAGTGTTGTCATCCGAGTTTTATTATTATCACTTGCTAGCTGATTATGCCATTGATATGAGTAATTGTGAGACCTAAGTGTTATTGTGAGTATGGTTAGTTCATAATACTTGCTGAAACTTGAAAGCTGGCTTTACATGTTTACAACAACAAGAGCAAATAGAGTTTGTAAAAGTTTTTCTTTATCATTTTCAGTTTATCAACTGAATTGCTTGAGGACAAGCAAAGGTTTAAGCTTGGGGGAGTTGATACGGTATCCAACGTATCTACTTTTCCAAACACTTTTGCCCTTGTTTTGGAATCTAGCTTGCATGATTTGAATGAAACTAACCCGGACTGACGCTGTTTTGAGCAGAACTGCCATGATGTTGTTTTATGTGTAGAAAACAAAAGTTCTCGGAATGACCTGAAAATCCACGGAGGCAAGTTTTGGAAAATATAAAAAATACTGGTGAAAGAATGAAGACCAGGGGGCCCACACCCTGTCCACGAGGGTGGGGGCGCGCCCCCTGTCTTGTGGGCCCCCTGAGGCTCCACTGACCTCAACTCCAACTCCATATATTCCGTTTCGTGGAGAAAAAAATCAGAGAGAAAGTTTCATCGCGTTTTACAATACGGAGCCGCCACCAAGCCCTAATCTGGAGTCCATTCGGGGCTCCGGAGAGGGGGATTCGTCGCTGTCATCATCATCAACCATCCTCCATCACCAATTTCATGATGCTCACCGCCGTGCGTGAGTAATTCCATCGTAGGCTTGCTGGACGGTGATGGGTTGGATGATATTTACCATGTAATCAAGTTAGTTTTGTTAGGGTTTGATCCCTAGTATCCACTATGTTCTGAGATTGATGTTGCTATGACTTTGCTATGCTTAATGCTTGTCAGTAGGGCCCGAGTGCCATGATTTCAGACCTGAACCTATTATGTTTTCATGAATATATGTGTGTTCTTGATCCTATCTTGCAATTCTATAGTCACCTATTATGTGTTATGATCCGACAACCCCGAAGTGACAATAATTGGGATACTTCTCGGTGATGACCGTAGTTTGAGGAGTTCATGTATTCACTATGTGTTTAATGCTTTGGTCCACTTCTCTATTAAAAGGAGGCCTTAATATCCCTTAGTTTCCGCTAGGACCCCGCTGCCACGGGAGGGTAGGACAAAAGATGTCATGCAAGTTCTTTTGCATAAGCACGTATGACTATATTTGGAATACATGCCTACATTACATTGATGAATTGGAGCTAGTTTTGTGTCACCCTATGTTATAGCTATTACACGAGGAATCGCATCCGACATAATTATCCATCATTGATCCAATGCCTATGAGCTTTTCACAGCTTGTGCTTCGCTTATTTACTTTTCCATTGCTACTGTTACAACTACTATAAAACTATTATCTTTACTTTTGCCACTGTTACCATTACTATCATACTACTTTGCTACTAAATACTTTGTTGCAGATACTAAGTTATCCATGTGTGGTTGAATTGACAACTCAACTGCTAATACTTAAGAATATTCTTTGGCTCCCCTTGTGTCGAATCAATAAACTTGGGTTGAATACTTTACGCTCGAAAGCTGTTGCGATCCCCTACACTTGTGGGTTATCACCACTCCTTATTCCATAGTCCATCAAATCTTTACCCAAAACTTGAAAACTTCACAACACAAAACTCAACAGGAAATCTCATAAGCTCCGTTAGTGAAAGAAAGCAAAACCACCACATAAGGTACTGTAATGAACTCATTCTTTATTTATGTTGGTGTTAAACCTACTATATTTCAAGTTCTCTATGGTTCATACCACTTAGTACTAGCCATAGATGCATCAAAATAAGCAAACAACACACGAAAAGCAGAATCTGTCAAAAACAGAACAGTTTGTAGCAATCTGTAACTAACGCAAACTTCTGGAACTCTAAAAATCCTACCAAAACAAAAAGTCCTGGAAAATTTGTCTATTGATCTACAACAAAAAGAATCAACGCAAAAGCACGTTTCTATGATTTAACAAAACTAATTTCGTGCGTGCAAAGTTTCTATTTTTCAGCAGAATGAAATTAACTATCACCGTAGGTTATCCTATAGGTTCTACCTGGCACAAACACTAATTAAAACAAAAAAACACATCTAAACAGAAGGTAGATGCAAAATTTATTACTAAACATAAACAAAAACAAAAAACACAAATAAAATTGGGTTGCCTCCCAACTAGCGCTATTGTTTAACGCCCCTAGCTAGGCATAAAAGCGAGGATAGATCTAAGTAGGGCCATCTTTGGCACTCAAATACTCTATAGAGCACTTATCATTTTTAGGGGTTTCTCCCTTTTTAGCAATGATTAAACCCTTAGGCAAGAAATCAAGAAATTCATTTGTAGCAAAAGGTTCCTTAATGATAGAGAGATAATTGGGATGAACACTTATTGATTTGAGATCCGCGTCTCCCTTACTAGAAGATTCACCCTTATTTTTAGGAACATAGGAGGTTTTGGAGTGTTTTTCTTGGAAGAAAACGCCGCCCCTAAGTTGGTAATGATATCCTCAAGTTTACCTATTCTTGCAGAGTCTAGATCTATTTTTTCATTAACTATAGGTTCTTTCTCTTTAAAAAAATTCTAAGTAACTCCAACCCTAGATCCATATTGGGTAATGTGATTATGAATCTTTTTATCCAAATTTTCAACCAACTCAATAGTGGCAATTTTATTTGCAATAATTTCAAGCCGTTGCATCACATGTTCTAAAGTTAAAACAGTTCCATTAACCAAAAGAGGTGGTGGGCCAAACAAATCTAACATAGCAGTATAAGAATCAAACGTATGGCTACTCAAGAAATCCCCTCCGGTAACGGTATCAAGAACGCATCTATTCCAAGGAGTAATGCCTACATAAAAATTGCGAAGAAGTACGGAAGTAGAAAGCTTCCTAGTAGATTTATTTTGAGCATTGCAAATTCTATGCCAAGCATCTTTTAAATTTTCTCCCTCCTTTGCTTAAAATTAAGAATTTCATGTTCGGGAGTGATAACAAGGATAGGAGGACTAGCCATAATGACAAGGTAAATGATCTAACACATGAGCAAACAGAAAAAGGCAAGCAAAAGAGAGAGGAGAAGATTGGGAAAGAGAGGGCGAATAAAACGACAAGGGTGAAGTGGGGGAGAGGAAAACGAGAGGCAAATGGCAAATAATGTAAATGCGAGGGAGATGAGTTTGTGATGGGTACTTGGTATGTCTTGACTTGAGCGAAGACCTCCCCGACAACGGCGCCAGAAATCCTTCTTGCTATGTCTTGAGCTTGCGTTGGTTTTCACTAGCCATAGGTTTCACTAGCGGCTTCTCTCGAGATAGACCCGGGGGCCATAGGTTTCACTAGCGGCTTCTCTCGAGATAGCATAAGTATTACTGTAGGTGAACAAATTACTGTCGAGTAATTGATAGAAAAGCAAATAATTATGAGATTATCTAGGCATGATCATGTATATAGGCATCACGTCCACGACAAGTAGACCGACTCCTGCCTGCATCTACTACTATTACTCCACACATCGACCGCTATCCAGCATGCATCTAGAGTATTAAGTTCATAAGAACAGAGTAATGCATTAAGAAAGATGACATGATGTAGAGGGATAAACTCATGCAGTATGATATAAACCCTATCTTTTTATCCTCGATCACTACAAAAAAAGACACATCCGTGAAATTTTGGGCCAAACGAATTTTTTTTCTGTCATACATATGGCACTTCTATGACGATAATTGTGACAAAACCTGGTATCATCATAGATGTGGTGGGCTCCTACTTCTATGACAAAAAATCATGACAGAAAATGGGCTTTTCGTCCTGGGCGGGCTGGAGACGCAGCTGCATGACATTCTTTGGGCCGTCCATGACGGAAAAAACCGTGGTAGAAGCGAGGGGGAGGAAAATTTCGGGGAGTTGCCGGTTATGGTGGGAGGTCGGGGGCGGAGCGATGCGTGTTTCTCTCGTACAAGTACGCGCGTGTGTGCGAGGCGTTGGCTCTAACTGAACCCAAGCGAGGCGTTGGGCTCCAACTGAACATGAGCGATTGCACTGCAGGCCACGCGTTACTGAACCCGAGCGATCGATCGATGGCTGTTAACTAAACCCGATGGAGTGATTCCTTCGCTACTGCTGCTAACTGAAGCCGATCGATGCTGCCTCTAGGATGAACAGTGAGCGTTGCACGCGGGGGGGGGGGGGGGTTGGATGAACAGTGGGCGGTGGCGTTGCCTCTGGATGAACAGGACCCCGTGGTGTGGAGGGCTGGATGAACAGTAGACGGTGGAGGGGTGCCCGTGGAGGGGTGGTTGAACAGTAGCCGGTGGAGTAGCGCGCGGTGGAGGCTGGATGAACAGGAGCCCGTGGAGGCCGGAGGAGGTCGACGGTAGCTCGTGGAGGCTGGAGGAGGTCGACGGTGGAGATGAACAGTATCCCGTGGAGTCCCGTTTTGCGGTACGCCACACCCCTCCCGATGAACAGGACCCCCGTTTCGACCGTAGCGCTCCAACACAAGTCCGTTTTGTCCGTTTTGCGGTACGCCACACCCCTCCCAATCAACAGGACCCCTGTTTCGACCGTAGGAGGTTCGTTTCCTCCGTTTTGCGGTACACCACACCCCTCCCGATCAACAGGACCCCCGTTTCGACTGTAGCACTCCAACACAAGTCCGTTCGTCCGTTTTGCGGTACGTCACACCCCTCCCGATCAACAGGACCCCTGTTTCGACCGTAGGAGGTCCGTTTCCTCCGTTTTGCGGTACGCCACACCCCTCCCAATCAACAGGACCCCCGTTTCGATCGTAGGAGGTCCGTTTCCTCCGTTCTGCAGTACGCCAGGCCTCGTTTCCATCGCCTGTTCCGTCCAAGCCGGTTGGCTCCCACGCATTCCGTTGCCTCCCGATGAACACGACGCATTCCGTTGCCTCCTGATGAACACGACGCATTCCGTTGCCTCCCCATGAACACGACGCATTCCGTTGCCACCCCATGAACATGACGCATTCCGTTGCCTCCCCATGAACACGACGCATTCCGTTGCCTCCCCATGAACACGAGCCCTCGCCGTACGTATGCGCGACTAGGTGTTCGAGACCCCGCCCGTATGTACACATACGTGGCTGTATTTTCTTTCTTGCACCCTGGCTGCTGTACGTACGTGTACATGCTACGTGCGCGCCTCTACTACGACACGTACGCGCCTCTACTACGACACGTGCGCGCCTCTACATCGACCAGTATATATGTATGTACACGTTCGCGACCAGAATGACAACGCTACGTACGCTTCAACCAGGTGGGTCCCGACTGTCAGGCAGTTCCTTGCATGCGAAAATGTAGTTGGTGGGTCCCAGCAGTCAGAGGGGCGAATCGTTTTTTTTGCCCGGACGCACTTCCTTTCCGTGCGAACATGTAGCTGGTGGGTCCCAGCTGTCAGGGGGGCGAATCGTTTTTTTTTGCCCGGACGCACTTCCTTGCGTGCGAAGATGTAGCTGGTGGGTCCCAGCAGTCAGGGGGGCGAATCGTTTTTTTTGCCCGGACGCACTTCCTTGCGTGCGAAGGTGCAGCTGGTGGGTCCCAACAGTTGTTGGAGAACATTGCAGAAAATAAAAATTTTCCTATGGTTTCACCAAGATCCATCTATGAGTTCATCTAAGCAATGAGTGATAGGAGTGCATCTACATACCTTTGTAGATCGCGAGCGGAAGCGTTCAAGAGAATGGGGATGATGGAGTCGTACTCGCCGTGATCCAAATCACCGATGACCAAGTGCCGAACGGACAGCACCTCCGCGTTCAACACACATATGGAGCGGATGACGTCTCCTCCTTCTTGATCCAGCAAGGGGGAAGGAGAGGTTGAGGAAGAAGGCTCCAGCAGCAGCACGACGGCGTGGTGGTGGTGGAGAGGCAGTACTCCGACTGGGCTTCGCCAAGCACTTAATGGAGGAGGAGAGGTGTTGGGGAGGGGAGGGGCTGCGCCTTGGATCAGGTGTGCAGCCCTCCCCTCGCCCCTCTATTTATAGGGGAAGGGGGAAGGGGGCCTGCCCCCTCTAGATAAGATCTAGAGGGGGGGCGGCCAAGGGAGGGGGCTTGTCCCCCAAGCAAGGGGGGCGCCCCCACTAGGGTTCCCCCCAACCCTAGGCGCATGGGCCCAAGGGGGGGGGGCGCCCAGCCCTCCAGGGGCTGGTTCCCTACCCCTTACGGCCCATGAGGCCCACTGAGAGAGTTGGCCCCTCCCGGTGGACCCCCGGAACCCCTCCGATGGCCCCGATACAATACCGATATGCCCCCGAAACTTTCCGGTGACCGTATGACAACTTTCCATATATAAATCTTCACCTCCGGACCATTCCGGAACTCCTCGTGACGTCCGGGATCTCATCCGGGACTCCGAACAACATTCGGTAATCACATACAAGTCTTCCTAATAGCCCTAGCATCACCGAACCTTAAGTCTGTAGACCCTATGGGTTTGGGAGACACACAGACATGACCTAGATGGCTCTCCGGTCAATAACCAATAGTGGGATCTGGATACCCATGTTGGCTCCCACATGCTCCTCGATGATCTCATCGGATGAACCATGATGTTTAGGATTCAATCAACCCCGTATACAATTCCCTTTGTCAATCGGTATGTTACTTGCCCGAGATTCAATCGTCGGTATCCCAATACCTCGTTCAATCTCGTTGCCGGCAAGTCACTTTACTCGTACCGTAATGCATGATCCCGTGACCAGACACTTGGTCACTTTGAGCTCGTTATGATGATGCACTACCGAGTGGGCCCAGTGATACCTCTTCATGACGGAGTGACAAATCCCAGTCTCGATCCGTGTCAACCCAACAGACACTTTCGGAGATACCTGTAGTGCACCTTTATAGTCACCCAGTTACGTTGTGACGTTTGGTACACCCAAAGCACTCCTACGGTATCCGGGAGTTGCACGATCTCATGGTCTAAGGAAAAGATACTTGACATTGGAAAAGCTCTAGCAACACAAACTACACGATCTTGTGCTATGCTTAGGATTGGGTCTTGTCCATCACATCATTCTCCTAATGATGTGATCCCGTTATCAACGACATCTAATGTCCATAGTCAGGAAACCATGACTATCTGTTAATCAACGACCTAGTCAACTTAAGGCTTACTAGGGACATATTATGGTCTATGTATTCACACGTGTATTACGATTTCCGGATAATACAATTATAGCATGAATAAAAGATAATTATCATGAACAAGGAAATATAATAATAATCCTTTTATTATTGCCTCTAGGGCATATTTCCAACAGCAGTCGGGGGGGGGGAATGTTTTTTTCGCGAAATACTGTGGCCCGTCCGGTGGGTCCCCGCTGTGAGGTGGAGGAATAATTATTTTCCGTGTAGTAAGGAGGCACTTCCTTGCTGCAGCCGTGGACCCAGCTGTTAGCCTCTCCACATATAGTCCACGTCCGATGGAAGTCGTTCCTTGACCACGTTGACCACGCCGCGCCGAGAGCACCAGGGCAGTGCATGACGGCGAGGCCTAGGAAAGGGACGACGGGGAGCTGAGGAAGACGCGATAGTGGAAGCCCGCACGGAGAGGAGTACGAGGGTTCACTGGTTCGGCCGCGGTGTGAGGCTGCAGTCGCCGCAGGGCCTGGCCAGCGGTGGGAATAGTAGGTGCGGTGAGGCCTCCACGGCAACATATCTGGCCAGGGGAAGTAGGAGCATGCGGCACGACCGGCGCTGCTTTGGGCGGCTGGAGCAAGAAGACCAAAGGTTGAAGAAGCACTACGGCCGTTGGATGGACATCGTACGGTCACTGGAGCTAGAATCGTTTATATTGACTAAGTTGACAAAGCCCTTCGTCCCCGTCAACTTAGTAGGCCCACAAGTCAGCCTCCCACCAAGGTGGGTCCTAGCTAGTAGGGGGTATTCATTTTTTTGTGCATAATAAGGAGGCACTTCTGGTGGGTCCGAGCTGACAGCAGGGGGAGCATTTTTTTCGCGAAATACGGTGGCCCGTCGGGTGGGTCCCAGCAGTCAGGGGCAAACGTTTTTTTCACGAAATACTGGTGGCCCGTCCGGTGGGTCCCTGCTGTCAGGTGGAGGAATAATTATTTTCCGCATAATAAGGAGGCACTTCCTTGCGGCTGCTGTGGACCCAGCTGTCAGCCTCTTCACGTACAGTATTCTTCCGATGGAATTCGGTCGTTGACCACATTGACCACGCCACGCCGAGAGCACCACGGCGGTGGACGACGGCGAGGCCTAGGAAGGGGACGACGCGGAGCCGAGGAAGACGCGGCAGTGGATGCCCACGCGGAGAGGAGTACGAGGGTTCACTTGTTCGGCTGCGCTGCCGCCGCTGCAGAATAACAGGGGGTGTGGGTGAGTGGAGTGGAGAGATGGCCTGACCAGCGGTGGGAGTAGTATGGAGGCGGTGAGGCCTCCGCGACAGCACAGCCGGCCACGAGAGGCAGGAGCAGGCGGCACGACCGACGCTGCTTTGGGCGGCTGGAGCAAGAAGACCAGAGGTTGAAGAAGCACTACGGCCGTTGGATGGACATCATACGGTCACTGGAGCTAGAATTGTTCATATTGACTAAGTTGACAAAGCCCTCCGTCCCCGTCAACTTAGTAGGCCCACAGTCAGCTTCCCACCAAGGTGAGTCCCAGCTAGTAGGGGGAGTATTCATTTTTTTGTGCGTAATAAAGAGGCACTTCCGGTGGGTCCGAGCTGACAGCGAGGGGAACGTTTTTATCACGAAATATGGTGGCCCGTCCGATGAGTACCAGTAGTCAGGGGGGAAACATTTTTTCGTGAAATAAGGTGGCCTGTCCAGTGGGTCCCTTCTATCAGGTGGAGGAATAATTATTTTGCGCGTAATAAGGAGGCACTTCCTTGCGGCCGCCATGGACCCAGCTGTCAGCCTCTCCACATACAGTACTCTTCCGATGGAAGTCGGTCGTTGACCATGTTGACCATGCCGCGCCGAGAGCACCAAGGCGGTGGACGACGGCGACGCCTAGGAAGGGGATGACGTAGAGCCGGGGAAGACGCAGCAGTGGAAGCCCGCGCGGAGAGGAGTACGAGGGTTCACTGGTTCGGCTGCGGTGTGAGGCTGCCATCGCCGCAGAATAACAGGGGGTGTGGGTGAGTGGAGCGATGGCCTGGCCAGCGCTGGGAGTAGTATGGAGGCGGTGAGGCCTTCGCGGTAGCACAGCCGACCACGGGAGGCAGGAGCAGGCGGCACGACCGGCGCTGCTTTGGGCGGCTGGACCAAGAAGACCAGAGGTTGAAGAAGCACTACGGCCGTTGGATGGACATCATACGGTCACTGAAGCTATCGTTTATATTGACTAAGTTGACAAAGCCCTTGGTACGCTCCAACTTAGTAGGCCCACAGGTCAGCCTCCGAAATGGTGCGCCCCAGATGTCAGGGGGAGGATTCATTTTTTGGGCGGCCGAAGCTAAGAATATCCGAGATTGAAGAAGAAGCACGACATCCGTTGGATAGACATCCAACGGCCACTGCTGCTAGAACCGTGTGTTGACTGTAATAAGTTGACAAAGCCTTGCATACGCCTCAACTTATTTTTTTAGGGGACGCGTCACTTAGTATGCCCACAAGTGTGTGGCAGAGAACTTATAGCCCATTTGCATTTTGTAAGAATGTACATCCCATTTTTGAATTCTAATGAAATTTACAACAGCCCATTTACAGTTTGTTAAAAGTACATCCCATTTTCTAGCTAGGACAACGATTAATAATTTCAACCAACCGTTGAAGACAGAATTCAATAAAATTTTCCATATTTTGATGGGATCCGAAATATTTTTATCCCGAAATTTCTATTCAGATTAAATATAAATTTGTATTACGTAAAAATCCAACGAAACATTGCGCGCGCAACAATGAAAATTTAAGATTTTCAAAATCCATAAATAATATTTTATAAACTAATTTCGTGTTTGGTGCATTTTTTTATAGTTACTGCCCAGTTTTTATAATTACATCCCATTTATTATTTTTAAAGCCCATTTTCCTGTTAAGCCTAATGCATCTCTCCTAGGAAAGATTTGCAGCACAGCGGGGCGGAGAATAACAAGTTGACCTTGCCTGGGTATTCCTCAAAAAGATGTATAGCTAGGCTAGCTATTTTCATCTTGAAAAAAGTAGTATCTGGGATGGATATCTGGCCTGGGCTAGACGGGCCACAGCCCGCCCAGTTAAACCCTGCTCTCCTCTGAACAACAACAAAATCATCGCCAAGAAAAACTCTGCAGTGCTCACGTCTAAAAAACACAAATACTGAGCTACTTGGTCCCAGCTGTCGGCCACACCTTGTGCAATTCTCTTGTTTATATTGACTACATAGGTTGACAATGGTGTGGGACCGTGATGTCAGGAAACCAGGAGAAAGCACAAAAAAATATAGTTGTACATAATAAGGAGGCACTTGCGTACGTACGGGTATGGCCCTAGTGGGTCCCTAGTGTCATCCAGTCAAAATAAAGTCATCTCATGAATCCTCATGTTCGTTGACCATGTTAACAATGCTCGGTGCCACGGCGAGCGCAACAACTCGAAGGACAACGGAGAGGGCCTCGCGGGCCCTACGGAGGTCTGATATAGCGCCCGCTGCTCATTCAGGAAGCCAGGATCATCGGACACCTATGAGCACCTTCGAGAAACTAAGACGGCATGAAACGGTAAGGCCGCGCTTGGGAGCTCTGGTTTATTTCAAACCTGTATTAACATACAAGTGTAATTTACTCGTCATCGAAGGCCCGAGGTCTGTAAGTAAAACCGGCGGGTTACGCGTGTAATTTGAGAGACCAGTGTATATTTACGAGCATTGCTATATGGACGACATTACCAGACGATACATGCACGACGTGCGTATCATGCCATCCATGGGCAAGGCTGAAACAACAGCTAACGGCTGGATTAGCAATCGTTCGAGTGTCGTTCAGCGTTTTTATCATGTGTGAACTACTTCCGATATTTTACTAGTCGAAATCGACCAACCAAGCGCCTTCGCCCGAGACCATCTGCTTTAATTTACAAGCGTCAGTTTTACAAGCGGTTTTGGTTGGAAAACGACGATCCAATCATGTCCTAATATCATGAGTTGGTCGGAAGATCATATGGTTTCACATCTAACCTACCCGACATGTCGTATAGGCTATGAATGAAACATTAGACGATGAACTTCTTACGCACGGAAACAACAGAGGAGGATGATCTTCTTAACAAGCAAATCACTGGCATTAGATCGACATGCAAAACAATACGAAGCATTATTCTCAGGAGGCACGGTGAACAGCTCGTGATGCCGCATGCCACAACATTCCAAGCTCAACTTTGCAATCAAACACAAGGCCTGGCATTACATAGACAATATTCAGAACAAACTCTTAACACAGGAATATCTCAGCAGAGTAACTATTTACTTCTAAACTGAACACAGGAATAGGAAAAAACACTCGACGCTGCTCACAGCAAGGGCGTCCCACTCAAAAATATCAAATGCATGTCTTCTGGCTAACATCAATGAGCAAATTTTGACAAGGTTTTCCAATTCCAATATATTAAACTAACGTCTTCTTGCTAACATCAATGAGCAAATTTTGACAAGGTTTTCCAATTCCAATATATTAAACTAACGTCTTCTTGCTAACATCAATGATTAAACTTTGACAAGCTTTTCCCATTCAAAATATGTAATGCCTATGATCGTGTCCTGTCTTAGCTTCTTGTACTTGTTTGGGCACTTTTTGCCCAGGGCACTCCACGTGTTGTTAAATTGCCAATGGTCTCTGCAGACTAGTCATGTCACCGGTGTCTAATAATACTCTGTAAAGCTTCTCGGTCATTCCTTCTGTAATGTAACGCATCCAGTGACTGCTTCTTTCTGCAAAGTGGAACGACCAACTGGACCCAGTAACGCAGCAGTTTGCCTTGGACACATTGGCTCCTTTTGTGCAGTTCAACTAAAATCAAAGTCGGAATAAAACCGAGCTTTAATTTTGATATCCCTGTAAGCAACAATAGGTATAAGGGAAACAATTACTGAGAAATAACGGTTGATGACTTGTCTTAATGGGAAACAAAGCAGGAGAGGAGCAATTCTCCATCAGTGTGATTCATTCATATTGACTGAGACATTATCTTAACCATGCCTTGGTTCAACATGTATAAAGAACGACAAAGCAAAAAAGTACCATTCCTAAAACAATGCAACTGATTCGTTTTTAAAGAGACATTATCTTAACAATACCTTGGTTAAACATGTAGAAAGAACTACAAAGCAGGATAGTACCATTCCTAACAAGTGTTGCAGTTTTGAACTAAGATTCAGTAGTTAATTAATTCTGAGAGTGGCATTGCTTAATTTTACCAGCGGCATTAGATTAACGAAAAGCATAAACAGTTCCAGGGGAGAGTGGGCGCAACAACAATATGTGCTTCCATCTACTTATAAAGGGGGTGATGCAGAGTTTGTTGTAACAAAGCAACAAGCATCATGTCTGGGTTGGTCCCATTTTTGTTCACTACTTAATGGGAAAAGACAGCAATACAATAGCTTCAATTCAACATTTATTTAAAACAGTACCAAAACAAGTACAACATCTCAAAGCACACTGCACATCATGTGGATGAGACCAAGATTTGAAACAACTCGCCACGAAGACTGGAAACAAATCTCGATCTCCTTTTGTGCAGTTCCACCAAAATTAAGCAAAGTCACCGGTGTGACATTCAAGTTGAACTGCACAAAACACTCTTAAAACATAAGTGTTTCGAGTAGCGAAGCAAAATGTCGCAATAGCAACAAGTTGAATCGATACCCCTGTTTTAACAGAGGCAAAAAAGGAAACAATTACTTGCCGATAAAGGAGGATGAAACAAACGGTGACAGAAAGAAGCATCTAACTTATCTTGGATGGAAAACAAAGTAGAATAGTAGCATTTCTAAAACGGTAGCATTGATTCATATTACAGAGACACTCTCTTGAAACAACATTTGTTAAAAATGTAATTTACTTTTAACAGTGGCATTGCTTCAATTTTCCGGTGGCATTCTTAGATTAACAACAGCAAAATAGCTGTATGAGACATGCTAGCACCATGTGCGTCCACACGTATAAATGGGTGATGCAGAGTATGTAGCAAGGCAGCATATCTGTGTTGGTCCCATATTTGTTCTCTTTGAACTTTTTTCCTATGTGAGGGCAGCAAATCTAGTCCTGCACAAACTACCCGACCCCCCCAGTTTCTTTTCCTTTTCAACAAAGAGATCGGTTCCTTACAGATGTGTGTACTGGGTTATCCCCTTTTCCCCCTTTTGACCAACAAAGCGGCTGGATAGCCAGTCTATACTGCTTTTCCTCCCTCCTTTCCTCATTGAACCACGTCCTAGATTCATGCTCCGCCCCACCGCACCTTTCTTTCCTCTTTGAACCAAGACCTAGATTCGACTATAGATCGAAAAAGACCCACATGCAGCTAGAGCAACGACGGTTTCAAAGAAACTTATACCTTAGGGTCGTGGGGATGTGGCAAGGCGTGCGGCGGGAGGCCGGATCTGCCCACACTATGTACGGCAGTGAGGAAGAAGGGGTCGGTGGCCCTCCCGCACAGGCGCTGGGTGAAAGAGAAGAGCACAACCGGCAGTGGATTGCCTCCCTCGCCAAAGGCGATAGAGTTAACGCTGCACCTCCTCCCCTTCCCGGTGCGACGGGATACGGACGCCTCCTTCACTAGCTGTGAGGGGGGAGAGAGACAAGAGGCCAATGCAGTCTTGTTTAGATCTAGTGAAGATAGGGTGAGAGATTGTGAATATAGCAAACTCTAGCAAATGAACGCTGAGCCTCCAGCGTGTAACATATATGTATTGCGGCGAGCGTGTGGAGAGTGAAAACCCTAGCGAACAAGCGCTGAGGCTCCCGCTTATATATATACTAATGTAGTACGGACTGAGCTCCGGTGCCTTCACTCCATCTGCTTTTGGCTGTATGACAGGTGAGCCAGCCACATTTTGGGCCCACCTGTCATAAACCCAAAGGCAGGTGCACTAAGTCAATGAAGTTGCGTCCATATAGTACTCTCGTGTGTATACGACTAATATATAGTGGAGTGGTTTTCTTATTCTCTCCATAACAATCGTTTTAAATTGTGTAAGTATGAAATGAAACTCTTTATTTAATGTACAGAGGGAGTACTACTTCCGATGAACTAACGATCCACACCAACGCGTCCTGGTCGCACTTCCTGTCCTTCACGTGTGGTACACTACCCTCCCTTAAGTGAACAACCACACATGCGCCAAATTATCGGAAACGTGTGAGAGTGTGTACAAATAAAGAATTTTAATTTCAATTATCGAAAAGGTTTGAGAGTATTACAAAGTTTGATTTCAGTCAAATCTAATATGCGGAGTAAATAAAAATGGAGGGCTACTACGTCCATCCGGGTTTTAAGTCTACACCATTTTTTTAATCAAAGTTAATAGCTGGACAAATAAAATTACAGGGGAGCTGGAGACAAAGTTGTGAGAAGGCTTAGAAATCAATACAAAACTTATGCTATTTTTTTTTGAAACGAGGCAAAAGATTTACCATTTTCATTGATTAAGAGAGAAGGTTTACAGATGAAGGCCATAGGCCAGAATACAACACATTACTCTCGCGGAAGTTATGCTCTTAGTACCTATGTCGATCCTTCTTCGAGGAAACATTTGGTTCATAGCCAATTGTGTGGTAAAATTGCACCAACGTGAAAGACGAATGCGTCTCCAACGCAACCAAGGTGAACTGACGAAGGATATCATCTTTGTGCGTAACAAGCAAAGAGCACTGATGGAAGACAGCTTGTTTTTCATTGAAAATCGATCAGCTTCACCAGCGGACGCAACCATGAGGCGCGACCATGAGCACCAATAGGTCATCGTGGTGATGCATCATCCATTTGGCATCAAGTTTGGGTGAGGCACCTATGAAGTTCGACAAATCCTCACTGTGGTCTGTTTCTTCTCAGTAATCAAGCTCGAGGAAGGAAGAACCACGTGGCAGAGGACAGTGAGGCGGAACAACAATGGCCATCCAATTTTGTGCAGTTCCACTAAAATTGAGGAAGACATGCCCGGGTATGGAGACACGCATCGCTGTTTCCAAAAATATAAAAAAGGGTTAATGAAAAGTACACCAACAAACAGAAGCATCATAATTATATCTTGATGGGAACTAAACCAGGATACCCGAGAAAAAAAGCATTTCTTCATTTAACCAGTGATAGTACTACCACCATATGGACAATGACCGCACAACCACCATGTACTTTTTGTCGAAACAACATGTATACCTCCACCGAGGCATAAATCAGGACAACTTTTCGAGTGGCATTTCCTCTAGTACTAGTAGGTGATGTTGGACCAGCCGACGAACCCTAGCTACTATGCATGGGGAGCTGGGGAGTAGTCGCATAGAAGAAAACCCGCACGCAGCGACCTGGGGAGCTAGACCAGTACAAGAAGTTATACCTCAGGTGGGCGAGATGTCGTTTAGGCGGGCGGGCGGGATCTGCCCACACGACGGCAGCGAACAAGGGTGCGGAGGATCTTCGTCCGCGCCAGCGCCGGCTCCGAGAGGACGGTGCGCATCGGCTCCCCCCGTCGCCGACGGCGACAACGTCAACGCTGCACCTCCTCACCTCCCGCAGCGGACGGGATTCGGCCGGATCTGTGACCACCAGTGAGGAGAGAGATAGACTGGACACTGTCATCTTGTTTTGATATGGAGAGGGCGAGAGAGCGAGACGCGAGAAACTCTATCAAACAAGAGGCTATAATGGAGTAAAAAAATCTCTCCATAGCAGTGGTTTTAAATAGAATACGCGCGTTCCCGGAAAAAAGAAACGAAAACTGGCGGACAATTTTTTAAGGGTCTGTCTAGGACACATCTAGATGTGACATAGTTATGTCACATCTAAGTTGATGTCCACTCTGTTTGTGGTCTATTTTTTTGTCCTAGTTTTTTTGTTTCTTGTTGCTACATTATATACTTGTGGGAGCTTAGATGTGATATCCTTAAATAACATCTAGATGTGAATTGGACAAACTGATTTTCTAACGTACCAAGAAAGAAAACTCGATCAAAAACACGCCCCCGCTTCCAGGTCGCGAGAGTCGTCGCGCACACACACATAGACATAGACATGCATATCCGTGTTTACGTAAAATTCCATTTCCATCTCCATCTCCAATCATATTTGTCCAACTGGCACATTATTTACGTTGTTAATTATATACGCAGCAATATTAACGTACAACATCTCTTGTTTGCGCACGTCCGGACCGCTGCCACGGCCGGTCCTGACCAACCCGAACCCTCTTCATCACCCGCGCGTGCTTCCCGCCCGAAACGGTCAGTGCCGCATTCATGCCCGGCCAGAGCGGACGCGACCTCTCACTGGCGCCGGCATTGAAGCGGCGCGCCGGCCGAGAGAGCGTCGCCCGCGCCGCTTCCGGGTGCACGCGGCTGCTCCGCGTTCAAAGGTCGCAATAGCCGGCTACAACATGCATGTAAAAAGTTTTTGGGAGTCCGTGCTACAGCTAGCTGTCCTCCCCCAACTCGTCAATCTCTTCCAGTAGTGCTAGTAGTACTCCATGGCGCGATCCATCGACAAGCAGGCGGGAAAGTTATCGTATACTCGGTTTGCGGTGAGTGGCATGCCGAGCGACCGTGTGGGGTCGAGCCGTGGAGGAGGGTGAGACACGAACACGACAGACGTGATTTAAACGTTGGTTTTGCTCGATGGCGCGATCCAAGGTTTCTCTCCGTTTCCATTTTTTCTCCGGAAAAACGGAAACTTTCCACTCCATTTTCATTCCTATTCCAAGGTTGCCCCGTTACAACATTCCATCAAATACAAAGGAAAACTAACACGCATGCTGATGCATCTCAATGATTCACAGATCATAGCCAATATTTACTTCACAACTAAAGAAAAAAGTTGTGAGAGCGTGTACGAAAGAAAAATTGCTGATGGGGTCACTACGACTTAAACCCTAAACCCTAAACATGATTTAATTCCCTGGCCAGGTAGAACCTGTCGAAGGAAAGATGGCTGGCACCCTCGGATCATACGATGCTTTTGTGCAGTTCCACTAAAATCGACCTGAGCATCCCTGATGGGAAAGATATTGAAGAAGTGTGATTAGAATAATAGTACTGGCACTAGTTCATGAGACATAAACTCATCACAAGTAGAAGCCGGTAGAAGTAGAGAAAGATCGACATGGAGATGGAGCTACGGCAGTGGAGCAAGCCGGCTCCAAAAGGAAGATGGACTACCTGGGACGTCGGGCTGTAGCTAGAAGGGCGGTTGGGACGCGGCATCGGCCCAAACCGCGGTGACCCCCGATTGGGACGCACCGACTGTGGGTTTTCTCCCTCGCCGATGTCGACCGCGTCTACGTAGAACATTGTTCCCTTCCCCCAGCTGCGGGATCAGGCCCGTCGTTCTATGCTTGTGAAGAGAGCAACCTTAGCAAGCAGGCTTGTAGCTTAGGCTCCTGCTAGTGTATATATAGTGGTTTTATTTTTCTCTCCATATCAACCATTTTATATTGCGTACGTGTCATTCAAGAGTGAAATGATGGTTGCTTCTTCCGACTAACTTACTGTGTGATTTGACTGCTCCTTAGTGGCCCCTACACGTACTCCCCCTACGTGTATGCAACAGTCACACGTACACATGGACGCAAAAACGCGCGCGACGCCCTAATGCATGCATGTCCGAGCACACGACGGAACACACACGGTCACGCTAAGTGCTCAACCTACACGTGCATGCACACACATACTCAGTCAGGGTGAGCTAGTGACCGTATAAACACCGGAAAATATATATATTGAGCGCAATGAGCGTATTATGAAGTCCACTGACCGTATTTTTACAAATATACAGTGACAGACAGTGTATTTATCTCGTTTGAAATTAATCCATATTAACCGGAGAGGAGGCAGTATGGACTAGCATTACTTGCGCGCGGTGGCTCGCAGGACAAGGAGAAACTTTTGACTAATGCAAGCTCTCCCTCGCTCAGGCGGTGGACGTGCAACAGTTAATTCGGTGTCAGATTGCCAGAAGCATACACTATACTACTAGTGCTACTATTGTTCGACTTCCCGAATAGGCGAACAGCCAAGCGCAAAGTTTACTAATATAGTCTATAAAGGTACGTACTATACTAGTACTAGGAACCGGATGGAGGAGCGTCTGCACTCTTATTATAATTTTAAAATGTGATAAAGCAATCTTCAACACATTTGGTTCTCTTCGAGGGTTCTCGCATGTGATAATGGAAGTTGATTGCATGGAACACTCGCCACAATTCTCGCTTAATTCTGGCTCATATCCTGTTACAAATAGTAGCGCTCGGTAATATTTCCTCTTTTTTTGTTATTCAGCATGTAAACAGGTCAGCAAACCTTGCGGCGCATCTTCGTGCGAACCGTGCTTGCTGCACTTTGAATGTGGCCGAGAGCTGGCTTGATGAAACACCTCGCTTCCTACTTCTTTTTTTGCGGGGTACCTCGCTTCCTAGTGACCAGTGTCTTGGCTGATCGTCCTAAGAATGCTTATATATGAATAAAGCTCTCTCATTTACCCGCAAAAAAGATTGAGCCATATTAACCGGAAAGGAGGGAGTATGGACTAGCACTACTTTTTGGTGTGTCCCGTCAACTCGCAGAACGAGGAGAAGCTTGCAGGACAAGGTGAAGCTCGCTTACGCCTTTTGACTAATGCAACCTACCCTCGGTGGACATGCATCAGTCCATTCGGTGTCAGATTGTCAGAGGCATACACTGTAGTACCCAACATGCGGAGTACCATCATTGTTCGACTTCACGAAGAGGCGAAGAGCCAAGCGCAGTAGTACGAGTAGTACTACTACTAGAACCGCATGGTGGAGCGTTTGTACTCTTATTTCTTTTTATCTCTGATAAAGTACACGTTTATTCCGGAGAAGGGCGGAAAACGGCAGCCCAACATGTAATGAATGATATCGATCAACCAACCATGCTCGAATATATCTTGGCCTCCATGCGAACCCGTCTGTGTGTTCTCGCTCCTCGTCTCTCTCAAGGAACGGCGGGTTGGCTCTTTGCCGTCAATTGAGATCGGTTTGCTCACACTCCTGTCCCACGTGTCAGTGATATGCCAAGAGGAGGTGCGTTGACCGACTGGCCATACGCGTACTTGGTTTTGAACCTTCATACTACTCCTCCCTCCGTCACAGTTTACAGGGCGCGCTTCATTATGATGCATTTCTCTCAATGCATTTCCACCACCAGAGAGACTTTAGACGCGTTTGGTTTAATGCTCAATTAATTAGGGCGTGGTAACCGCAATCAAGTCCACAATTTTCTCTCCATGTAACTACGGAGTGGAGTAAGTGCATGCATGTGTGTACCCGGGGTGGAAGCACTGCATGCATGTGTGTACGCATTATTCCCTCTACGACTAGCCACAATGGAGAGTAACATACACTAGTAACATACACATATCCCTAGACTATGTTACTACCTCAGTAGTGGGTAGTAACATAAGTGTGGTAACATGCAAAGCTTCATTTATTAGGTTATAGACTCATATTGCATTGGGACATGTGATGTTACAGTAACTAGCTAAGTTACTAGTACTACATCTCTCCTCATTAACTCATTGCCACATAAGCAAATTTGCTGAGTTGGACTCGATGTTACTACCGAAGTTACTCCCAGTGTGGCTAGTCTACTAGTAATAGACGCCGTGCTATAACTACCAATGCTATTTTTCAGGCCGATCGCTAGTCGCCTTGGTCCCACAGATCTTTTTTCTTTTTTCTGAAGCGCGCTGTATAAACAGTGACGGATGGAGTAGTATGAGCGGATTCAAAGAAGAGCGTATTGATGGTTGCTTCTTCAGAGCAACTTACAGTGGGAAAGGTGGGGCTTACGATTTGACTGCTCATTACTCACTATTAATGCGGCGCAACGACCGGGCTGAGTCTCCCATGCGGTTGTGCACTACCCCCTCGGTTCTTAAATATACTCCGGAGTATATTTGTCTTTCTAGAGATTTCAACGAGTGACTACTCAAATATTTGTCTTTTTAGAGATTTCAAATGGACTGGCACATACGGATGTATATACATATTTTAGAGTGTAGATTCTCTCATTTTGCTCCGTATGTAGTCACTTGTTGAAATCTCTAGAAAGACGAATAGAATATTTAGGAACGGAGGGAGTACACATACGAAGCAAAATGAGTGAATCTACACTCTAAAATATGCCCGTTTGAAATTTGTAAAAAGACAAATATTTAGGAACGAAGGAGTATAATTTTGTGCATGGCACATGGACCCGGATGATGAAGAGGCTTCTGGCAATGCTATCAAGCTTCCATCATTTGTTTACATAATTGACGTACTATACAAATAATTTTCCAGCGAGACATGAAATTGTACAATGGTGTGAGCTTTCAGCTTCTGTTTCGCGTGTCTTGCCATCGATGCTCTTTCGGAAACAATAAAAAACTAACTTCCTTGCTAATGCATGTCAATTATTAGCAGATCAGAGCTAATAATTACATCACAACTGAAGACAGAGTTGTGAGAAGGTGTTAAATTAAAATTGATCCATGCTTTCATTGGCAGCAACGTCCCCCCAGCTCTGTCTAAATCAACAAGGCATGTTGGGAAAAAAGTAGCTGTCTGGAGCATGCAACATTCCGATCATTTTGTGCAGTTCCACTAAAATAGAGCTGAGCGTCCCTGTTCCAAAGATATTAAGTGTGATTACGATAATAGAGGACTGCTGATGAAACAATAAACACATAAATAGAAGCCGGTCACCTTTGCAGTCTCTTTTAAGACTAACTAGTTGGAGAAGATTAGGCTCGGAGTTGGATGAGGAGGATAGAGCAAAACCAATCTCCCTTTGTGCAGTCGCACTGAAATGTAGAGACGTTGCCCATGTGACATTTTAGTACAACTGCACAAAACACTCTTAAGAAAAAAGTGATTTGTGCAGTTCACCAAAAGGTCGCAATAGCAACGAGGTGAAATGGATAGCCCTGTTTGCAAAAAAGAGGTAGAAAGGAAACAATTACTGGCCAATAACGGTTGATGACACATGTGACGACAAAAAAGAAGCATATTCCTTGCCCTAAGGGAAGATAACAACACGGTTGTGTTTGTCTAAAACGGTGTGAGGACGAGAATGCAATATGGAAAGTACGCTGGACGAGCTACGTTTTGGGCAAAGAACTATGGAAGATCCACATGCAGCGACGTGGGAAGACGGGCAGTGGAGCAAGGCCGGAGGGGATACCTGGAGGTCGTCGGGATGTAACTAGGTGAGCGGCGGCGGGCGGAATCTGCGAGCAGGTGGCGTAGGCCCTGCCGCGTCGGAGCTTGGTCAGAGAGAACGGCGTGTACCGCAGATCGGGACGTGCTGCCTCGGCGCCGTCGAACGGAGAAACGATGCACTTCCTCCCTTTCCCCCGGCGGACGGGATGCGGCCGGATCAGTGACCAACGGTGAGAGAGAGAGAGGCCACCGCACTCCCTTTCCCCCGGCGGACGGGATGCGGCCGGATCAGTGACCAACGGTGAGAGAGAGAGAGGCCACCCACTCCCTTTCCCCCGGCGGACGGGATGCGGCCGGATCAGTGACCAACGGTGAGAGAGAGAGAGGCCACCGCAGCCTTGTGTGAGATACTCTGAAGAGCGACAAACCAGGCACGCAAGGCTCCATTGTATATAGTGAGCGGACTACCTTTTTCTCCATAAAAATTGTTTTATATTCTGTGTACGTGCCATTGAGCGCTATAACTTTATTTAAAAATAACACGGCAACGCGTCAAGTCGAACTTTGTTTCGTGCAGGCGTGGTACACGACCTCCCTAGGTAAACAACCGCTACAGGCGTTCAAATTAGCACGTGGGCTGCCATTTCGTAAAGAAATGAGCTCCACCGTGTACCCGCGCGGGTGTGGCTGGGCACGAAGCGTGAGTACGTGCACGGTGCACCTATTCTCTTCTTGTATATGTACACCACCTACGTGGGGTTGTGTGAGAGAGATACAAACCTAGAGAGATATAGTGTGTGGGTTCTTGAGAGTTTTTTTGGGGGGGGGGTTCAATCAAAAAATGTAACATATGCAATGTGTGTGAAATAGAGTCCTGGATATAACATATATATAGAGGGGGCGATCCACGAGAAGAGAGTGGAGGTATCACCGGCTTGAGGTGTCCATAGAATCGAAAAGAGGGATGATGTGTGTGTGTGTGCGCGCGATCGATAAAGAGTGCCATCGAATTTGTGTGTGCCCACGTCAAAGATATAGAGTGGCTGGCCTACTGGAACGTGAGAGGGGACATGTGCAGTTTGTCTCTGTGGCATGGATACCTACCTGCAGCGCTCGACTATCGGTGTGTGGTGGGGGAAGAGGGAGGCCCAATTAACTATAGAGGTACAATGGCTGGTATATGTGTGGAGGAGGAGAGAGGCCTACCTCATGTATTAAGGAGATCGATCTGCCTCATGTATTAAGGGAGATCGATCGGCATCCATGCATATGTGCATGAGAGGAATAAGGTTGGGAGAGAGACAGAGCTAGAGTGTTGGAGGGGGTGGTAGTGGAGTTGCTTCTAACAAATGGTGGGATAGGCTTGCTAGACAAACGGAGGGCACGCCCGCAATATCAATAAGAGAGGAGATGGCTGCTTGTTGTCTGTGCACGTGCGTGTGAGAGACGGGTCAGGAGGCATGCACGAATGATGAGGGGGGACGATGTGGCTGTGGTAAGCAGACATAACTACATAGGAAGATCAATCGCCCTTTGTTAGAGAAAGGAGAGACATAACTTGTGAGGTACGTCGATCGATGGGGGGGTAGTTAAAGTCGATCCAGGTATATGTTGGGAGATCGATCGGTATACATGCATGTGTGTGTTAGAAGCAAACGAGGCACGAGGAGAAGGATAGAGATAGAGGGATGCATGTAGGAGGTGGTACGAGAGGCATACTATATCGAGCGGGGAGGAGTGTGCGAGTACGAGAACGATGAAAAGAGTGGTGGGAGTGAGGCATGGACGGTGACAAGAGAAGAGGGGAAGCTTGTGTTTGTGCTAGGCACACCTGGCTAGAGAGGCATATCGATCGATGTGTGCCATAAAGAAGGAGCTGGGGGGCCTACACACACCGTGGGTGAACGACCTAAAGTGAAAAGACGAATTTGCGCGATGGAGCTAGAGAATGCTGAGGGAGGGTGAGAGGGATGCGGGCGTGTGCATGCACAAGAGAAAGTTAGCGCTAGCTACAAAGATAAGAGGGTTGTGTAGGTGTAAAAGACGAATAGAGATCATATATACTTCATTATAAAAAGCGATTTCGGATATTTGAAGAATTTATCATAGTGTTTTAAACCGACGTATGTGTGAATATATATAATGGTGATACACATGGCGTGTTTATGAACATGTTATACTACATTTAATATATTTTATCTCTACTCTTATAAAAAACGGAGTTGTTGATGATGGTGTGCCTGCCATCCTGCATTATAGGCCGTCCGATTTATATCTGGCGGATAGCAAGGAAACTATGATGGTTGAAGTTGGCAACAATCATGATTGTAGATTCTTATTGAAATAGAGAAACGAATTCAAATTTAGTTCGAATTGCAGCGGTAGTATAGACATTTGGAATGCACTAAAATGTTGGTATGAGTAGGTTACATGCATTATACAGCAAAGCGAAAAAATTAATCGGACATAACATGGATTCATACTCCCTCCTTCCATCTATATAGGGCGTAATGAGATTTTTAAGACCGCCTTTGACTATTGACAAGATTAATAGTACATGACATGCACAATGTGAAAATTATATCATTGAAAGAACCTTTCACAGACGAAGTTAACGGTGTGCTTTGTGTAAGTTGCATGTCATATATCATTGCTCTAATATTTGGTCAAAGTTAGCATCGAAAAACGCATTAGGCCCTATATAGATGGAAGGAGGGAGTAGCTTTGAATAGCATTTGTATAGTAAAACGGGGCAAGACTCTCTCTTTGTGTGGTGTGAATAGTTTTATTTTTTTCGTTTTCTTTTTGGTTGAGGGAAGTGCGAATTGATTTGGTACGTACAAGTACAATATTACTACATGTTAGGCTTGTCCCTAAAATTCAACCCGCGTCTTGTTATATCCCGAAAATTCAGATATCGTGCTCCCAAAACTGGCGCCTTCACAACCCGCGCCTTGCTATCCCGAAATTACAACGCGCGCGAAAACTCCCTCCAGCTGCCAAATCCCGACATGTGAAATCCCCCTTCTAACCCTGAGCCGAAAGGGCCGCTAGTTCAAATCGGTGGGGGGTACTTTTGTAACACACCCTACATTTTGGACAAGCGCGTCCCTAAGTCATGCTTCACCCCCTCCCATCGCCCCCTTTTCGCCATTTGAAATCCCAGGCCGCCATAACCTCTCCGCTCCAGCCGCGAAACCCCACCCTCCTCCGTCCACCACGTCACCGCTGCCCAGCCAGAGCCTCTTCCCTGATGACGTCGTCCACCGCAACAGCTCGACGTCCCTCGTCCACCTCCCCGAATGAGGATCCGTCATCCATCTCGTCGTCCAGCCGGTTCAGCCGCCCCGTCCTCCACCTCCAAGGAGCTGCTCCGACGATCGCCTCGTCTATCGCGGCTGCTCCATCCCCACAGCGCCGCCTTAACCTGCTCCAGCGGAACCGCAGCATCCTCACCGACTCCTCGGACGAAGCCGAGGCCTACTCGGCGCCACCAAAGAGGTTGTACACTCATCACATCGCACCTTCTCCTTAACTCGACCTCCCGGCGCCGACGGTGCTTCATCCCGCACCCCCATGGAGCGGCTACCTTGAAGCCGGTGCCGCGGGCGACATCTCCACGACGGCTCTCCCCCAGTGCGAGGCCCCTTCAGCGGCGGTGTCCATACCAGCCAGATCTACTGCTGCTGCTCCGGCTCTCGCTCGCTCGCTCACGCTGCTGCTGCTGCTCCGGCTCTCGCTCGATCGCTCGCTCGCCCAGCTGCTGCTGCTGCTGCTCTCCCCCTCGCTCGTGCTGCTGCTCTGCTCCGATTAAGCCCCATTTCAGTTGACTGAATCGACTTTTGGGTCAGTCGATTTTTAGGGGTTTGGGGGGGGGGCTCGCTGGAGTTAAGGAAGAACCACCCGCAGCGGGGACGGGGGCTCGTCGGAGAGGTACCCCACTATCTATCTTAGGGTTCAGGGTGGGGGCGGGGGGCCTAGAGGGCTGGCCGGGGCGGCGGTGGCGAGTTGTTTCGGGGCGGCGAGGCGGCGCTGGGGCCGGTGGTGGCTAGCGGCTCAGGGGGGTGCAGGTTGAAGATGAACTGCAGGCCCTCCCTAAACTACATGTCAAGTGCCTCTCTGCTACCATTGCGTTCAGTTTCGACAGTAGCATTCAGATTCCACAGTAAATTTCAGTTTCGACAGTTAAGTTTAGAGTCAATAGTTTTTACCTCATCTGTTGTAGTCAGGTGGTTTTTGGTGATGTTAATTTTACATCCATTTTACATCATCTATTGGAGATGCTATTAGAATCCTGAGATTGACGATGTCGGTCTTGTGCTGCTTCTGCCTTGATGTCTTATGGCTCAACAGAGCTGCTCCAGCGACAGAATGATCCATCACAAAAGAGCAGTGCCCTGGACGCCGTCTACAGATTCCTCAGATCTTCCTCCACACCTCCGACAACCACCTCTGCCTCAACTGCTTCAGCGACCAACCCAATGATGCTGACGTTGACACGACTACGGCAAAGAGGTTGTACACTTGTTGCATCACTTATTACTATACATTCACATCGATCCATTAGGGCTATTTTGGTTCAACGGAAAAACATAGCAATAGAGAATTTTCCAATGGCACTCTACTATTCAATTAT